>NC_047583.1:17567500-17867500 GCF_011004845.1 Esox lucius
TCTTTTTCAGCTTTGGTATATATCATGAGTTTTTCTCAGATTGTGTCACGCAGTCATTTCAGCTAAGTAAACAAATGCACCCACAAAGAAGAGTAGACAAAAACAAATGGCACCTGGTAAATTTTCAGACCACAAACTTGTTTTTGGTTGTGGAGCCACTCTTGGTGGCAGTGTCAGAATGAGACTGGTAGCCAATTGTCATCTTCAATGGGATTCCCAATCGCTCCTTATACACTCTCCTGTAAACATGCACAGATGGACATTAGAGAAGGGCGGTGGTAAAAAACATTTTGTATTCAATGGCAGTATTAGAACAGTGGGAAAAACTATTTTTACAAACACAAAGATTACATACTCTTTAGTAAGTCAGCACATTTGCTCTGTTTGATGAAGTGCTGATTACACATAAAATCATTGACTAAACATTAATCTACCTTACCCTATGTGTGTTATGGCTTCCCTGTTGTCAAAGTCTGCTGTCCAGATGGCTATTTTGTCCCCTTTTGTGCGAATATTGACAACTGCCCCGCATACTTCATCACTATAGTCATCAAAAGCCTCTCCAACAAGGCAGAGAAGCTGGGCGGGTGAAGTGTCAGGAAAAAATAAGAAACCATACATTAACATTTCAGTGGCATTAAAGATGTTGTAAATCCAGCAACAGAGAAGGTCAATGCTGCATTTTCTTCAAAAATGTCAGGACACAGTGTAAATCTCAAACCAGCGTCTATCCCCAACTCATTAGTCGGTATTGCCCTTCATGCTCACGTGCTGCTTATGGAACTCAGATGATCACTTCCACAGACTGGCTAGGAGTTTAATAAACACTTCAACTCAAGGACACACTTGACTTGAATGATGCAATTCACAGTGCACTTTTCATTAATAAAAAAAAAGAGTGTGAAATTAAAATTGACCAATCCTTGCTTTCGTTTAAGAAATGAACCTCATTAACAATACTGAAGATTTAATTTAGGAGGTATTATGTTTTGTGTGTGTGTGTCACAAATGTGCAAATGGAGGACAGAGAGTGCAGTGAGATGGGGTTCATTTGGGATTTACAAATAGACCGACACCCACACTAACTCACTGTTTCTAGCCAGAAGCGGTCCAGGTCTTGTCTCCGTTGCTGCTTGCTGAGTGTGATCAGCCAGCGTCCTCCACGTTTGTTTCGCTCATCCTCCCACATAGGCTCGATGCCATCCTGCCACACCAGAGAAGACACAGCTTTACCTACATTAACACCCGTTCTCCAAAAGCATTTGAAGGCTAAATGCACCAGAAGGCACATTATTTAATGTCCAAGCTGTTACATACCTAAATTGCACATCAAAATAAACAACATTTATTTTCTGACTGCCTCAGTCCACTTGAACAGCTAAGTGTGTCATTAATGGCTTTTGTGACCTTACGCAAAACATTATATACAGAAGATCTTAGCTAAACAGAATTTAAAGGGTTCTGTTCTGGATAAGAAAAATATGAAGGTCAGTGGCTGTGGATAAAAGAGAGCATAATATTAATCATAATCAGCTCATGTTCGGCAGGTAGGCTTAAAACGAAACCTAAATGTATTCACAAATACACTAAACAGCTGAATTTGGTATTTCTAATCCAATTCTTGATAGTCTTACTTAAAAACCCCTGGGCTAAGGCCTAAGAATTCCAATATGCTATTGCAATATTTGCAGCCATAACCTAGGTGATCATTCTCTTGAACCTGGCCTGTTAACAGTGTTGTGTAATCATTTTAAGTTGGGGAAAACTGTACGTTCAACCATTTGTACATTCAAGAGCACAATTTGTACAGTATGTACATTCTCCCTATGTAATATTTTGGGAAATCCATGTGAGTTGGTTATTTAACCAGTCACTGGTTATAAAAAATACCAAATTTTTAATACACTTGGTAGGCACAGGTTTGATCAGAAAACTGAACCCTGATTACTTTCTTCCAGACATACCTTAAAAAGGGAGTAATCACATCCAGATATCAGATTGCTTGACAACTGAATATGATTATAGAGACTGAAATGACAAGACAATTGTGTTAGCATAACACAAAAATGCAGTATAGTGCAAAGGATTACTGACAACTGAATGCTATTCAAGACACATTTAGGTATGATCTCAAAATCATATTTTGTCATATTCATAGAATCCATGTCATCAGAAAACAAACAACTAGTCTTATTGATTCTTACGCCCAGAAATCTTCAACTGTGTCAAACTTGGAGATGAGGCGGAGGTTAGCCTGCCATGTTTTGCTCTTATCATTTTTGAAGAACCACAGAGACCATCTGTTGAAGCAAAACAAATGGAATTTGCATGAAGTAAACACTTGCTAATTAAACACGTAGGTAAACAAACATAATCAACAGCACATTAGACTCAAAGCTAATTAGGAACTTGTGTATGAGGAGGAAAATGTTGGCACATAGTTTTCTGCTTTGTGCCATATTAATTCAATGTCAGATTCTTACAGCCTTGCACCTGAGCTTGACTGTGAAATGCATGGTTGGTATTCACTCACAGACAGCCCAACCTGCGATATGAGCTCACTTAGTAACAAATAAGCCACACAACCAGAATTAATGCATTGTTTTCACCCATTCTGGAGTCAGGTCTCTGGGTTTACATCACAATATTACCACTATGAAGTAAATTACCATGTCTGAGACATGGGAGGATGTGAACTCAAACAGGTAAAAGACCTACACAAGCCTGAAGTGACAATGCTAAACAACACAGAAAACTTGTGGAATCTTGTTCTTGTTGATCTTGAGATTTCATCACAGGAATACCTTATGGCAGAAAACCTTACATCCTACAGAGCAGAAGCATGTAATAAACAATGAATTTCAAAGAGTTATAGCCAGGGTTAACTTACTTGTTCTGGAGGGGGTGCTTTATATAGCTCTCAGGGCTCACGATCTCCTGACCAGTCCCTTCAGATCCCTCTTCAGCATGTTGGGGTGCATTTGAATTGATCTCCTGGGGAAATACAATTTCAAATGACTTTCACGCCTTTGGCTATTCAGAACAAAGTGCTATCCCAACATGCACTAGCCCAGCTTACCATCACCCATGACTACACAGTGACTCCCAGGTCTGGATAGGAAGCTGTATGAAGTCCAATGTTTGATTAAAGTATTAGAGACATTTTGATTGGTGCTCACGTGCAGTCTAATTGCACAAACAACATCACTTTTTCAGTGTGAACAGGCATGTTTGTAGCCCTCTATTTGTGCAATTGCTCTGCATGCTATTACACTGGTTATTTTAAAAAGTATTTTAGTATGCTTTTTTATGAGCCATTCATTAGTAATGTATTGTATAGCTTTTTTTTGTGTGTTTCAATTTAAGTATGTTGCTTCCAATATGTAACTGTAGTAGGTATTAAAAAAAGAAAAAGAAAAAGATATTCAGTAGGCTAACATGATATTGAGTAGCCTAAGTAAAGTGATAGAACTCATTTGTTGAGGGCATAGAAAGAGGCACATTCAACCAAAATATTTACCTGTATGTATACTAGCATATTAATCAAATGTGCTTCACAATTTTCTTTCAAATAGATCTAAATTGACTTATCAAAGTTAAATGGATCAGAGAATTCAATTATTTTTAAATCACATGAAAACCTCTGTCCCCTAAGTTATCTCCCTGGTCTCTACTGTTCAGTGATCATTTACCTCATCCAGGACCCGATGGTCAGGGCCACAAGAACAATATACGACAGAAACAGAAAAAGTACATTAAAGGCCAGCTATGCTGTCTGCTTTCAAATGTAGAAGGAAGTTTGCCCCGCCAAAACGGAGTTGGATGAAAGCTGCTGAATTTCCAGGGTGATCGAATGGTGAATAGCTCATTTGGGAACAGGTTAATGGAATTGGGTAGGCTAACTCAGTCGGTTGACTTTGTCAGTTGATCTGTTTATTAAAGAATTATGAGAATGTATAACTCTCTGGGTGAGAGTAGCTGTGAAATTCTCTCTAATGTAAGCCCATTCCCATACACCTAAATTCACAACTGGTGGGACAACGTGTCAAATGTTCCCTTATAGCCAATCAGATGTGTGAACTATTCCTGGGGCGATAATCCAACAACAAATCTCCTACTTCACCCTCCCCTGCCTGTTTTCAGAACAGTTTATTATATTCCCCATGTATGGTTGCTGTATTTCTTTTCAACAACATCGACATTAGAAGTTTTTGATACTGTTCTGTGTGCTAACTGAACACACAGGAGATTTACTTGACAAAGTTATTCAGGGATTACACCTCCATTAATGGGTCACATTGATACTATGGTTATCAGAATTTTACGCTACAGATGTCGCTATTACTATGGGAAAACATTAAATGGGGCTAATAACTGCAAACAGGAGTTAATTATTCTTCAGTCTACATTAAAATATAAGGGGAAAATGCTGACATTGCTAAAGTGGTCAAATATTAACTGGAAAAGAACATTGTCATTATCATGATGTCATCAAAATTGTTGTCATTTGCTAGCAATGACAGACACATCTTTCAATGCTAAGGTTATTTCGCTAGCTCAAATACAGTGCAATCTTAGTAAGCTTGCTAACGTTATACTACATCTAAAATCAAGCCGATAAAATTAAAATCAAGGTTTAACTACTAATTTTCCAGAGATGGCATTATATGACCACGCCACAGTAATGCCTTTTACACCAAGGCTCCATCAGCACTTACAGAATGCTCAGTTGAACAGCCTTCAAACCAGCGTTCAAAACAGTATTGAAAGTAAAAGTTTAACACAGGAATAGAGATGTGTTCGCCTGCCAAAGGGTTATTCTAAAAGTGTTGTCTACCAGGCATGAGCAACATTGCGCCCAGCTGCCACGAGGCATCTCTCACTCAAACGCTATTGGCAAGTTCTGTTCCCTGTGGGGCAAAGAATGGAAATTAGTATGGAGTGAGTCTGTAGCTACATTGAGTTATTGATTTTATCCATATCTGTGATTTCCAATGCTTTCTCATTTGGAGCTGTACATTGCCAGCCAGTGGAGATTGGACATTTCTATCTAGAAGAATTCTGGAAAATTACTGAAAGTTTTGACTGACAAACAAATGTTTACCAATTACAATTAGAATGTTGACATCAAGAAGAGGTTGGAGAGGATTTGGGGGACGTTATAAGTATTTCAGCCAACCCACAAGACAGTTATCAACAAAATGGGTACAGCGTTAGGTTTGGCTTTTGAGACCAGTCATAGCTAAACATAGGTGGACTAATGTCAATGTTGATTAGACAGTAGCTGCAATCCTGTTCTGTCTTTGTTAGTGAGAGTTGTTAAAAACAGCTTACAGAGAAATGTGTGAAAGTGGCATATACTTTCCAAATTGTTTGGAGAACCGCTCAAAACTTGCAGTCTAAGTGTTCCATGCACTGATATAATGTAACTTTAAATTTAACACTTTCATCTTATTGGGGCCACTCTGGTTCTTATTGCCCCTGCCCAGAGGAGGGGGTGCCATAAAGGAGATATTTCACTAGCAGAGCCACTAAAGAGAGCAGTGTCCCCTCTCGGTTATCCTCAGCAGATAATTATTGTTACTGTCAGTGACATATCTAGCTCTGGGACATCCCATCCGCTTTGTGAAGGCAATAAGCAGACCAGAGTGGCCCCGCCTGGATAAACAAATAATGACTTTCATAAAAACCCATTTGTTTGAAAAAATAAATAATGTCGAAATTTAACATTGTAAGTTCACAAAAATGTCCAACCTAGCAAATTTAACAGCTGTTACAGAGAACTTGCTAGCAAGCAAGCTAGTTAGCTAGCTTTTGGGCGATTCATAGCTATTGCTCTTTGCACTACATTGGTCGTGGCAGAAAGTTTTTACAAGGGCAAAACTATTAGAAAATAGGACGACATACACATTAATTTAATTCTAAGTAATTATATTCGCGCTATTAATGGTATATTTGCAGAAATGTGTGTTGGTAAATGGATTCCAATAAACAAATTATGGAATATTTCTGGTCGGAATAGCTACTCACCGGCTCCGCGGTCGCCATCTTCCACATTCTACGTGTAGAACGTTGAAATTCATTGGACAGACTGTTCAACGTGACAGGTCCTTTTTGGGCATGCGTAAAAAAGTTTATTGAAATACTTATATTATTGAAATATTGCTCAATGTACGTTTTCATATTATTGTGAATGAAGAAGCAAATCCATACTATTTTCTGGGTAACTAATCATAAACTAGTTGTACATACAGCCAACACACCAGTTTACTATATACGCACAAATGCTATTTATTTTACCATATAATATAACCAATCAAGGTCACCGCTATTATGAATTTATGTTAAATATATCATGAGTCATCTACACTGAACACCCGCACGGCTTGCGAGGCGGTCTCCTCTCCAGTTGACGCCGACCGGACAGACCGTCCACTTTCACGCCCCAGTCTGAGCGCACCCCTCCAGACTACAGGCATGGCGGCTATCGAGGCTCGGGAATGCGAAACAGAAGGCTGTAGCATCGAGGCCAAACTTCAGTGCCCAACCTGTATCAAGCTCGGGATACAAGGCTCCTACTTCTGCTCTCAGGTACCATTTGTATTATAATTTATTTAATTTGAGAGGATATGATCTGATACATAGCGGCCCAGCATCCTTCATCACGAGGTAGCTAGCTAGCGCTGAAAATAGCTACTAGCAACCCTGATTAAGTTCCCTCAGTCATTAGCTTTAGCTAACTAGTCTAGCATAAGAAGTTACCTAGCTAACTAACGAACTAGTTATATTAATGCCTCGGTAAAACCTTAACTAAAAACAATGGTTTGAACACATACTTTCACGTTAGCTATGCATTTGAATTGGACTGAAGTCATTTATCCTCTGACTTCATCCTTTTTGTTCGTTCTGGGTTAGTTAGCTAATTAGCTAGTTAGTTAGCTCTACTTGAAGCTTTCAAGGTCTCACATGCTATCTGGCTAACCATTTATACTTTGTCTAACTTGCTCATTGACACTGGAAGGAATGAATGAATGAATGAATGAATGAATGAACGGCTGGCTGGCTGGCTAGGTAACTACAGTAACTTAGCTAATTGAGTTAGCCGTAGATGTTTTGTTCAAACTTATATAAACTAATTTTATTCTGCTCCTTCTGGTCTGGCTGTAGAAATAACTAATCTCACCTGTGTTAGCTAATTGTCTTAACTGTGGAATTATCCATACGTGCATCCATCCTACAGTGGGTTACTGTTGCAATGACAAAATATCCTATAGGATTTTAGCTACTGATTTTTACTAACGCTTTTTTGTAATACTGACTATACAGTAGATATGATAGGAACAATCCTGTTGAAAATAATCGTGAAGTGTTAATTATATTCTTAAAATGTAGTTTAAATCATACAATTGAAACTTTACTAAATTAGTAGAGCAGTTGCTCAGGCATTAACATTTACCACACTGTCAAAGCATCTCTCATGGTTTGCAACAATCCAATTGGGTTCTTACTGGAGATTTCACATGGAACATTTAATGGAACTTATTTTTACAAGGCAAGAAAGAACTGGACTAGCTTGTTCCACTGTGTTCAGTAGTGTAAATTTGTTACTCCTCAATACTGAATGGATATCTCAGAGGTCCACAAGCTTCTGCCAAGTGAGTGACCAGGCATCAGTGGAGAAACTTGCTGCTAAACTGTTAGCAGCAGCAGCAGCGAGTCGACATCGGTTTCACTGGTGCTGTGACCCGGATCGTAGGTTTTGCTCAACTCAATGGCCAGGGTTACTCTCTATGTAGTAAGTTTAGATGGGGTGAGTTAAGAACCTAACGTAAGCTCACTCCAGTTACATGAAATGTCACTGATGAGCCAATCCAATTGGTACCTTTTTGCATTGTTCAAAAGGTTGTAATGTTGTCAGGGAGGACAGTAACTTGCGTTGCGAAGCAGAGGACCAGATCTGAACCGGCATGTAGCATCTATTGATGAAGTTATAACAAGGCTATATTTTCCGCACTGCAAAATAAAACCTGGTCACTAATGACAAATTAATTTATCATGTGGGTGGGGTCTAACACAATGCCTAAAAATCCGGAATAGATATTCAAATCTTAATAAAACTTGGCGAACATTTGACCCAGCAGTAGTAAGACACCATCTATTTTTCTTGCTTCGATGGACCATATGGTGACATACAGCTCCAGAAAAATGAAGAGACCACTACACCTTTTTTCCTTCTTTTTCTAAACAGTTGAAAAGGAAGGTTTTGAGTGAGGAACCGAAGCATTCAATTTACAGTTGTCTGAGACCACTACAAATTGAACGCTTCGGTTCCTCACTCAAAACCTTCCTTTTTTGATGTTTTTTGTGTTGTAGATGTTTTGGAAAGTGGGCTAAGAAGCAGAGAAGGAGCTAATTATGGGGAAATGTCAAATTTGCCTTGACACAATTGCTTATTGCAGATTTCGTTGTTGATGTTTTCATACAGTGTTAAACTAATATTTACAAACTCAAGGTGCATGATCAGACATGTTATACACAGTGTGTTGCTGTATTACTTCTGAGGCACAGCTGTGATTGCTTGTTGTTTAGCTACTCTATTTTACTGGACTAATGTTGCCTGCTAACTTTTACATGACTGCTCTGAGCATCTTATGTTAATGTTAATTATTCTCATCATTGCCTATGCATTTGAAGTGCATGCTATGCAATCAATGAATGTCTCTAACTGACCGAGTGACTGACTGACTTGTTAGATAGCGTAGTGGTTTGAGACGTGGACTATGAACCCAGAGGTCCAGCGTTCAAGCCTCATCATTCAAAATCAATTATGCATTAGGATTTATTTGGGATCGACAATCTTCGCTGGCTAAAACTTTTAGTAGCTATGTTATAGTAAGCCTA
Source organism: Esox lucius (assembly GCF_011004845.1). Lineage (NCBI taxonomy): Eukaryota > Metazoa > Chordata > Actinopteri > Esociformes > Esocidae > Esox > Esox lucius. Next base: position 17,576,402 of record NC_047583.1, read on the forward strand.
AGATAAAACTGTTTATGGTAATATTAGGACTATTTCGGGTGGATTTTCATGGTACGCATCCGTGCATGCTTTTTGGGGTAACATAGGCTAGATCACAATCCCTTGGCCAGTGAAAGAGTAGGGTTTCCACGATTCTCTCGCCTTTTCACTTAACAAAAAAGTCAGTCATCGTCACCTATATTGATGGTTATTGAATCAATGTCATTTACAAATGAAAGAAAAACGAACATTGTGCCATGAAATGGCTTTGGCCTTGTAAAGTTCACTTTCAGTCTTGTTAGCAACTGCTCAATTCGTATGACTTTTCCAATGAGTAAATTAGTAGATACTAGTTAGCCTATTACTGGCTCATCAGCTGTTAAAATGGCCAGTGGCAAAAAGCCATACAGTTCATTAGATGCTTTTTGTAGTAGAGGTAAACTTAATATGAAACGTTAGTCAGTTTAACAAAATGGTAAAAGCCAAATATTCTAACTTGGCGTGATGTAAATGTGTGACAAAATGATCTAATGCCAAGATGCTATACCAACACCCTGCAAACATGTAGCTCTGTGGCATAGTGGTTAAAGACACAGCCTCTCATCTGGGAGACCCAGATTTGAATCCAGTAAGGGCAACTGGGCAACATCACTTTGTGGGCTGGCTGAATGAGGCAAGCCTGGTCCTGATTTATTTTTTTTGCCTTTCTGGCTTGCTAATTTCTGCTTTTAAACTGCATCTACAACTTTACATGCTGCAGCTGGGAATTGGATGTGTGTGTGTGTGTGTGTGTGTGTGTGTGTGTGTGTGTGTGTGTGTGTGTGTGTGTGTGTGTGTGTGTGTGAAATTCAGAGCCTCTAGGTTTCTCTCTTTCTGCCTGTTAATATTGATGATGCACAACTCCACATTCCACAGATATCTGATTTAGTTTCATGGATTTTTCTACTCTTTTGTCTCCTGATTCAGGAGTGCTTCAAAGGAAGCTGGGCCACTCACAAGCAGCTGCACAAAAAAGCAAGTAGGTACCTTCAACAATAGCATGTCGGCCTAGACTACTCACAAATAACATTCTAACAGAACAGACATTGCTGGGTTTGTTCCCGTTCTTACTTGTAATCCCATCAAATTGCATGTTCGTCTTTTCCATCTTGTAGTTGTTATTGGTGTTAGGGCAATGGTGTAGCTGTCTTGAGACTGGACTTAGTACCAGGGTTTAAACAGGGTGAACCAGGATACCAAGATTTACTGGGTTTTCCTGCAAAACTCACTCCTTTTCCCAGTTAAAAACTGTTCAGAAACCGGAACATTTTAATAAATGATCTGTGAAAATGTTGATGTGAAATGGAACTTTAATATTTAGCATTGCATATATGTCTTCCTTTTCGCCATCTTTGCTCCTCTTTCTGCATGATTGTTAATCAATGCTATGAGTGATGTTGAAGACCAAATATACTTACACTAAGTTTCCATTAATTGAAAGCACATGCATTATCTATACTGAAACTATACAAGAATAAATTCACTAATATAAACAGTTGAGGGACAATTACAGGTGAAACCAGATTAATGTGGACCAGGTGTAAACAACAAAATAAGCCATGCACCATGAACAACTAGATTCTTGTCTTTCAAAAGAAAAGGGGGTTGGTTTTCTCTCACTGCATTAGAAGAACAGGTAACAAGAGACCATGAAGCCGGCATCCTCCTGTTCTTTCAGGTTCTCAGTAGCCTCTTGTGATTCCTTTGCAGCCCTTTGTATCAGTTGAGGGTTAGGAATATCTGCTGCCTTTGCCTTCCCGACCTGTGAATTGGCACCTGCTTTTTAGGGCACAGAAAAAGTGAACAATATCCCCACAGTTGCTCTTGATTGTCTGTTACTCCCTTGCCGGGCGAGCTGCTGCAGGGTCCCAAATTCCCCCGCATAGCAGAACAATCGCATGTAGTAACAACGTTTTGATCTAACTTTTGAGTTACTTGTATTACTTGTTAGTAGTTGATTTTATAAATTCCAAAAATGTAATCTGTGTCAAAGCTTGACAAATATATGGCACAGACACATAATCCTAAAATAGCCAGCAAAACATTAAATGTACAGCCACTTCCAGAAGTTACTGATAATATCAGGATTGCACAATTGATGGGCACAATTGATGAAACGCAAAGCTACACTGAACAAAATTATAAACGCAACACTTTGAGCTTATAATTTGAGCCCAATCATCATGAGCTGAACTCCAAGATCTAAGACTTCCTCAATGTACACAAAAGGCCTATTTCTCTGAAATATTGTTCACAAATCTGTCTAAATCTGTGTTCGTGAGCACTTCTCCTTTGCTGAGAGAATCCATTCACCTCACAGGTGTGGCATATCAAGATGCTGATTAGACAGCATGATTATTGCACAGGTGTGCAGTTCCATCACAAAGCACAATGCCACAGATGTCGCAAATTTTGAGGGAGCGTGCAGTTGGCATGCTGACTGCAGGAATATCCACTAGAGCTGTTGCCTGTGAATTGAATGTTAATATCTCTACCATAAGCCGTGTCCAAAGGCATTTCAGAGAGTTTGGCAGTACATCCAACCGGCCTCACAACCGCAGACCATGTGTAACCACACCAGCCCAGGACCTCCACATCCAGCATTTTCACCTCCAAGATCGTCTGAGACCAGCCACCCGGACAGCTGCTGCAAAAATCGGTTCGCATAACCAAAGAAATTATGCACAAACTGTCAGAAACCGTCTCCGGGAAGCTCATCTGCATGCTCGTTGTCCTCATCGGGGTCTCGACCTGATTGCCGTTTGTCGATGTAACCGACTTGAGTGGGCAAATGCTCACATTCAATGACGTCTGGCACTTTGCAGAAGTGTTCTCCACGGATGAATCCCAGTTTTCACTGTACAGGGCAGATGGCAGACGGCGTCGTGTGGGTGTACAGTTTGCTGATGTCAACGTTGTGGATCGAGTGGCCCATGGTGGCGGTGAGTTTATGGTATGGGCAGGTCTGTGTTATGGGCAACGAACTCCGGTGCATTTTATTGATGGCATTTTGAATGCACAGAGATACTGTGATGAGATTCCACAGGCCACAACAACCTGATCAACTCTATTCGAAGGGGATGTGTTGCACTGCGTAAGGCAAATTGTGGTCACACCAGATACTGACTGGTTTTAGGACCACCCCGGACCCCCCCCAATACAGTGAAACTGCACATTTTAGAGTGGCCTTTTATTGTGGCCAGCCTAAGGCACACCTGTGCAATAATCATGCTGTCTAATCAGCATCTTGATATGCCACACCTGCAAGGTGGATGGATTATCTCAGCTAAGCAGAAATGCTCACTAACACACATTTAGACAGATTTGTGAACAGTATTTCAGAGAAATAGGCCTTTTGTTGTACATCGAGAAAGTCATAGATCTAGGAGTTCTGCTCATGATCTATGGGGGCAAAAACAGCTGTTGCATATATCATTTTGTTCAGTTTTTATGGTTTTCAGTCTCTGCTAGATGTGTTAAAAGTGGACAACCCTCAAACCGCAATCTGGACCGTGACCCTTAAAACGCAATCCGGACCGTGACCCTCAAACCATAGTCTCAACTGTGGGTTACGTGTGCTCTTGCAGACCTTTTTTGATTAGTTTTCAATGTATTTCATTCCATCTACAAATGAAGACAAGTCTAGACCACTCGCAATCTACATTGGACTGGTTGTCCCACCAAATTTAGCCCACAAGCTGACCTCAAGAGTGAACCCCACTGTAACATCAAGGGATCTACAGGCCTCTCTTGCCACTATCAATATAAAAGTGCAGATCCTGGCCAACTGCTCTTTTCTCAAAAAGATTATCAAGACATTACTGACATTTGCCGGACATCAACATGCATATTTCCAATGGGTCTACTTTTTTGTGTGTTAATGTTTAATTTTTGTTAGTCAATGTGACACATTGTTTTTCAGAGGAAGATAAGAACCAGCATGAGGCACAGAACTGTTTGGAGAATGACACCAACACAGACCCATGGCCTGGTTATCGCTATACAGGCAAACTACGCCCTCATTACCCACTTGTAAGTGAACCTTTCTAAATAAGGTTAATATGCTGATGTATTGGTTATTTGGTATTCATACTTTTTCCATGTTTTGTTACACCACCGCTTTACTCAAATGTATTTAAAATGAACATTTTCCATCAATCTCTACATACGATTGCTCATTAAGACCAAAGAACATTTTCTTTTTTGTTTGTTAATGTATTAAAATAAAAATACTGATATATCATTGACATCAGTATTCAGACCCTTTGCTCTGTCACTAGAAATTGTGCTCAGGTTCAGCCAATTTCCATTGATCACCCTTGAGATGATACTTAGAAAGGCACACACCTGTCTATATAAGGTCCTATATAAGGTTGACAGTCCATGTCTGAGCAAAAAACCAAGACATGAGCTCGAAGGAATTGTCGGTTGACCTCTAAGACAAGATTGTGTTGGAACGGATCTGTTTAATCTTGAATGGCCCAGTCAACACCCAGACTTGAACCAAATCGAACATCTCTGGAGACCTGAAAATGGCTGTGTGACATCTATCCCATCCAGTCTGGTAGAACTTAAGGGGATCTGCAGAGAATAATGGGAGAATCTCCCCAAATAAAGCTGTGTCCTGCTTGTAGTGCATACCCAAGAAGGGCTGTATGGATGTATGCATCTGTAGTCATGCTTGAAAACTCGCCCCTTGTTCATTCCTTCTGTAAGCTATTTGTTATCAATCTCTTCTGTCATTGGTTCCCAATTTAGATTGCAAAGAGGCCTGTCCCCAGCGACATCCAAAGACCTGACTATGCTGACCATCCACTAGGTAAAGCTACTCCTCTTAGACTGAGATTGCCTCTGGTTATTTGAAATGTTCAAGGAATTTGCTGTCTTTCAGAATCTTCCCAAAGCTAGAAATATTTTTCATAAAAGATGTTGATATTGAAACCCAGTATTCTGCCTGGAAAGGAATTGACATTTCAAGATATTTAATATACGCACTACCATTAAAATGTTTGGGGTCACTGTTTTCAAAAGAGAAGCACGTTAAAACAACAGTAAATTGATCAGAAATACAGTGCAGACCTTGTTAATGTTGTAAATAACTATTGTAGCTGTAAATAGCTGATTTTAATGGAATATCTACGTAGGCATACAGAGGCCCAATATCAGCAACCATCACTTCTGTGTTCCAATGGCATGTTGTTTGTTTATCATTTTAAAAAGGCTATGTGATCATTAAAAAACAGTTTTGCAATTATGTTAGCACAGCTGAAAACTGCTGATTAGAGGCAATTAAACTGGCCTTGTATAGACTAGTTGAGTATCTGGAGCGTCAGCAGTTGAGTTTGATTACAGGCTCAAAATGGCCAGGACCAAAGAACCTTCTTCTGAAACTCGTCAGTCTATATTTGTACTGAGAAATGAAGGCTATTCCATGCAAGAAATTGACAAGAAAATGTATATCTTGTACAACGCAGTGTTCTTCTCCCCTCACAGCGCATACTGGCTCTAATCAAAATAGAAAGAGGAACAGGACAACTGAGCAAGTGGACAAATACCTTTGTCTAGTTTGAGAAACAGATTCATCACAGGTCCTCAACTGACACCTACATTAAATAGTACACACAAAACAGCAGTCTCAATGACATCAGGAGGCGACTCCAGAATTCTAGCCATCTAGGCATTGTTACATAGAAAAAGCCATATCTCAGTCTGGCCAATAAAAAGAAAAGATTAAGATGGGCAAAAGAATACACTGAAACAGAGGATGATTGGTCTGTACATAACACTTTTTACCCCCAATCTAAGTTCGAGGTGTTCATTTCACGAAGAAGAACATTTGTCAGACGCAGACCGCGGATGGATGAATGCTTGACACCCCCTGTGAATGTCTGAGGGTGCTTTGGTTGGGGTCAAGTGGGAGATTTGTACAGGGTAAAGGGGACAACACACAGAAGTATAGGGGGAAAGGGATATTGATCATAAAGGTAAAATACATCAGATTCTTTAAACAACACCACCCCTGGGACGAACCCAAGCCCACCATCCACCCACCCACCACCACTACACTCGCTGATGGAATTGGTCCACAAACCGCTTGTGTTGACGTAGAAAGACTGTATATCCTGTCATGCGCCATGATGTCTGAGCAAAATTCAGAACCAGAAAAACTATCACTCCAATTTGAAATGCCATGCCATACCCTGTGGACGGCCCTTGATTGGAGCCAATTTCCTCCTAGAACAGAACAGGACAGGGACCCAAAGCACAGCTCCAAACAATAAGAGAACTATTTAGGGGAAGAAGCAGTCAGCTGGTAGTCTGTCTATAATGGAGTGGTCAGCACAGTCACCGGATCTCAGCCTTATTGAGCTGTTGTGGGAGCAGCTTGACTGCTTGGTACTGTATGTAGGAAGTACCGATCAAATCAATCCAACTTGTGGGAGGTGCTTCAGGAAGCATGAGGTGAAATCTCTTCATATTACTTCAACAAATTGACAACTAAAATGGTCTGCAAGGCTGTAATTGCTGAAAATGGAGGATTCTTTGACGAAAGCAAAGTTTGAACGACAATCTTTATTCTAACCTTACCATTTACAATTTCCTATTCATTTTGCTAGATTTCCAATTGAAATTCATTTCAGGTATGTTTTCATGGATACAAGGACATTTCTAAGTGACCCCAAACTTTAGAATAGTGTAGTGTAAATATAATAATACATTGTCTCAATGGAAATGTGCCCCAGTCCTTGATTCTACTAAAGCTGATCATTACCTAACTATTGTTAAATATCCTCTATGCTGAGGATAGACATTTTAATGGCTTCCACAGCTAGTGTTAGGCACTGAATTACAGTAAATCAGAAGGAAGAATAATTTTATCTGACAGTGAGACAGTAATATGTACTTTGATGTCCAAATGATCCTGGCAAAATACAATTCTGCTAGGCAACCATGTTATCTTGAATCAGAATATGAGCATGTATGGAACAGTGATCTTATTGGTTGTTGATGCTTGCTTATACTGTATGTTTGACCAGTTAGCCAGCATTTACCCTGTAAATGTGAATGATCAATTCATTACACATTTCACAGAAGTCACTACCACCTCAGATTTATGTAATACAATCTTGGCAAAATGTGAGCGTTTGGGCTCTGAACTCTGGACCTAATACACTTTTGCTAAGTTAAATGTTACCATATGCAGCTCAACCAAATATTTGTCTGTCAGCACTGATCGCCAGTCTGGCATGTCTGCCTCAGTGCTGTTAATAGTTATTTGCATCAGATGTATTTCTGAGGTCCTGAGTCTAGTGTAATCCTTGTCCGCTCTGTAGCATATTCAATATTAGGCCCAGGTTTTGTTGGATTCGAGTCAGTCAACAAGCAGCTTATTGTTCAACTGGAACTCAATATTGCATGCACACATTCATATTTGGTCTCTGTTAACAGGTTAGAGAGAAGTGTAGGTTACAGTTGATGGGTGTTGTATCAGATAAACATTTGTCTTTTTGCTGGTCTTAGCAAGGTGTATGGTGAAAATATTTGAACTCTGTCAAATAATAGATGTATTCCAATGACCTACTGTTGGTCTTGTGGAATACTAAACTCTGGTGTCCTCGCATACCTCTGCAGCATGCATTTGAATTCAGCACACTCTCTCCACTTTTTCTCTCCTACGTTTTCTTTTTTCCAAGATAGACATTTTATAGAAATTGTGTCCAATTCTGTAATTTGTTCAAAATTCTCTGATATCCAGTAACTTTTTTTTTATTCTGTTTTTAATATCACACTTATAAAAATCCTAGGCACTAGGTATGCAAGGGTCAACTGTTTATTTATTTGTATTTTTTGACACACACAAGCCAGGTGCCACTGCCAGGCTGCAACTGCTATTCCAAATAAGCCCTCCACAACCACCAAACTATATGGATGAAGTGCAATTCTGAAGCCCTGTAACATTCAGTTTGCATTGTTTTGTTTAGATCATGCATTTAATTCTGTTTGAGTGACAGATAGGCATGGGCTGGCCACTGAAATGTGACCTTTACAGGCACGCTATGGCCTAGTTTTGTAATTCTCATTAATTATTGTAAAAATTACTGCATTTATTTTTTGGAATATCAGCCTCTGCACACACCACAACAATTTTATTGTGTATGGAAGAGGGCTTTGAAAATGTTCACGAGTGACAAAAAGATCTGCGTCTCATTGGCACTCAACTACTGAGCAATATAAGGATTAAAACATACTTTGCAGTATATTAGAATTATATTTTATATAAAAAATACTTGACACTTTTTTATTTTGTGTTTATAGCTGGATTTCATCCAGCGTGGAAATAATTGGGCCCTATTAAAATTCCTTTAGTGGATACCCAAGTCAATCCATCCGATTCTAGTGCGTGCATGCGTGTGCGTGTGATTGCAGCGTATGCCAGTACATGTGTTTTGGGTATGCCAGCACTGGTGTGTTTGGAGTATGGCAGGGTATGCCAGCACTGGTGTGTTTGGTAATGTATGCCAGCACTGGTGTGTCTGTCTGAGATGGCAAAGTATCCTAGCACTGGTGTATTTGGGATGGCAAAGTATTCCCGCACTTGTGTGTGTCTGTGTGGTATGGCAAATTATGCCTTCACTTGTGTGTGTGTGTTTGAGCAAGTTTGAAAGGGGGTCTGTATATGTCCTTGTGATTGAGTGCGAGAGACCAGTTTTTGAAGCTCTCTTCTACTCATCACTTCAGCAGCAGAAGTGGGTCTTATGGCAGGTACGTCCTACCCACAACAACAATCCCCTTCCATCCTCTCCAGTTGTCTGTGTGCATATGTGCATCATACATACTGCTGTTCCTTATGTTGCATAGCTCTTAGGTTTTTTTTGTATGTCTCAATTGGCAAACACTGACAGGAATTGGAAGCATGGCCAAATATATTGTTTTTGCATGACATTTACATTTATCCTTTGCTATCGCATTAAATCTATGGTCTGTATTTTATTGTAGTGTTGTGGTTTTGTACAGTAGTTGTACTGTCTGCAAAAGCGGTTGATGAACATACCGATATTGTTATGGCCAATGTTTTAGTGATGTTGCCTACACTGACTATGAAGCTCATATCAATGCTGTTGTCTGTATATTTCATGTACACAGGTTTTGTAATACAATAATATCATAAACCATGTAACTCTACCAGAATAACTTTATTCCTATTGAAATGAATTTGCCCCCATAATGCACAATGCTTATTTTAAATATTTATTTGTACTATTTATAATAGTAAAAGTAAGCAATTTCAAGACAATTCTACTTAGTCAAACTGCTGCAGTGTGGGTTTGATTCCGGGCTACAGATCTTACAGCAAGAACTGTCTTTAATCATTCACCACTTTCCTGTCCAAAAAAGCATAAAATGCTTCCAAGGCTACATCTTCAGAAAACAAATAGTATCCCCAGTTCTTTGTTGTAGAAAGTATCACAATTGCTTATAACAACGTTTTTCCTTGTCTGATTCTGCGCCTTCTCCCCTTTTTCTCTTCTAATGAGTTTTGACCAGTGTTGAAGGATATCGAACAGTCTTTTGCATTCAAAGGTCACATTACATGCAGGGGAAAATAATGCAGGAAGAAATTGTCTTGAATTCTGGAAACGCAGGTTTTATTGACCAAAACATTTAATTTCAAATTGTGAGTTGCAAATTTTTATTGTTAAAGTTATTCAAAAAGTCGGATCATCAAAGCTCTTCTCCGCCTTTCTGTTGAATGCAGAGTGTGTGGCAGGAGAAGTTGAGATCCATTTTCACTCCTAGGTTGTGTCCTTCTCCGGTAACTTTTCCTAGGCTATCACCCAAGACTAACTAGCATGATATTTGAAACCAATGCTGTCATTTAGTTACTAGATGCTTTAAAAATGTAGATCTTCAAACTAAACACAACTCTGAAAATATAAAAACGATCATTCAAATAAAGCATTAAATGAAAAATGTCCAGAGCTTTTTTTTTTACACATGCTATTTGAGCATTCATATTTCATCAACAGTGTTGATCAAGTACAATCACTATAATATTGTTCAATTTTAATTACTGTCACCTTTTAATAGCGTAAAGAAAAGCATGTTTGCACAGCCATCTGTATTCTAGAGCATTGAGTGCATCATGTTCATTTGTTAAATTAAAACGCAGGTAAAAACTTTTTGGGGGGATTGTCTGAGTTTTGTAAATGCATACTTTTGAGAGCTAGCGTCAAATGGCATACCATTTTTAACTTTCAGGGATGGGGTGTAGCTTATAGTTTTAAACTATTTTAAAATGCATTTTGTGCAAGAAATGTCTTACAAATAGTTTTATTTTACTAGTTAGAGACACGTTTGTAAGAACAAAAGTTACTTCGATTATCACAAAAGCATTTAGTGGATCAGCGTTTAGTCACAACTTTTATGAACAAGGTGCACGATTGCAAAAACATACAGGAGTAATTTTTTTGGTGAGTGGTGGCAGCTATTGAGCAGCAACAGTAGGTACAGTAGGTATTCACCAATGAGAAAATGATTGGCTGTTTTTTGTACAAAGGTTGACCAAGTCAATACCAATGTTTTGTAATTTACTATACTATGGTGTGTACATGAGTCTTTCCTGTATGCTTTGGAGTGCCACAGTATGTAGCTCAGTTTTGAGCGGAAGTCTTAACGGAGTGATTTTCTTTGACCTGGTTTGACGGAAAGCTTATCCGGGTCATTTTGTTTTAAGGATGGAATAGCTTTGCTAAAATAAAGCCAGTATGCACATTTTTCTTTTCTTTTTTTAAAGGCATGTCTGAGTCTGAGCAATCTTTGAAGGGTACTTCACAGATCAAGATCCTTTCTGCCGATGACATCGAAGGAATGAGAGTTGTGTGTAAGGTATATAATTTAGCTACTTCATTTTTTTTTTCTATTGCAATTATTAGCGTGCAAATAAGTGTTTTAAAGTCTCTGTGATTATTCGTAGCTTGCCCGTGAGGTGCTTGATATCGCTGCCCTCATGGTAAAACCTGGCATGACCACTGAGGAGATTGACCATGCTGTGCACCTGGTAAAGACTCTCCTTACTTTTACGCTCTTCTATCAACTTGATCTAGCTGTTGTCCTTTTTTATTCTTTTATTTCTGTCTTTTGTATTAGCTGTTGATGTGTAAGTAGTTTCTTCTTCCTCCCTTTAGGCCTGCACGGCTAGAAACTGTTACCCCTCCCCTCTCAACTACTACAACTTCCCCAAGTCCTGCTGCACATCAGTCAACGAGGTCATCTGCCATGGCATACCAGACAGAAGACCACTGGTGGATGGGGATATCCTCAACGGTAGGCTTCTGTGGGAACTTCTCAGTAGTGTAAAGCTACTTCATCTCATTTTTTCATTCTCTTCGTCTCTATTGAAGTGATTTGACTGGGCAAGTGAAAAGCAAATCCTTATGCTGTCGCCTAATGTGTTTTTTCTGATTGTTGAGAATGGCTGTGCAACTAGCAGCTCAACATTTTAAATGGCCTATTTCCTTTTTGCCAACATTTACATTCTCAACAGCTATGGCATTTATACTGCTATATTCCTTTCAGGACAAGCCTGAATGCCACCCATTTGACCATGCCGTGAATTATATGCAGAGGAATGGGGGCACCAAAACCAATGTCGTCTTTTTAGCAATTGATCTAGTGAAGCTTACCGTTATGTACTGCTTCTGGCTTGGTGTGAATGGCATCACGCACTATGATCTCACACTGTGAAATCAAGGTCCTGGCACCAGAGCTCACTTGGATAAACCAATTGCGAGTTTCAGACATGATTCTCATTTGCCTAGCTTGTGGGCAGGGAAACAAAACAATAAAATAAAGTCTAATGTTGTTATCTGTATGGACAAACCGTTCACCAGAGGAAACTTATTGTTCCTTGTGTTACTTCCAAAAAGCATATTTACAGGGCCTGTAAACATCTCCATGGACTTTTCAGCCAATGCTACGGCCATGCCCATGATTTACATTAATATTTGTTAGACTTTGATGTCACAAACAATTGCACATGCTGACTTTCAAAAAAACATTAACCGCAGTGAATTCATGTGTAGTGCCAAGTGTGACACACTGTTAATTAGCCATTTACATAAATCAGTTGTGCTAGTGAACACTGTACATTACTAGTTAGCCAGCTATGAACAAATAATAAATGTCAACCAAATTTGCGGGGTGATGCACAAGATCATTTGCATTGGGAGGAGAATTCAGCAAACAGAATGTTTTTGTTGCTGAACAGAACGTGTGTGTGTGTGTGTGTGTGTGTACAGGTGCATGTTTTGTTTCCACCTAGAAAATCCAAGAAATTGAGTCCCTGCATTGGTTAGATTGGATCTTCAATACCAAACTGTATAACAATACATGCTTTTAGCACAGCAAATTTTTTTTTAGCCAAGTTTATGATCCCATCTGGGTTACATCACTGAACATATTACGGCAAAAGCAATAGCTGTCTCCATCCTTCATCATTGGTTCCTATGTCTCCCCATGATTCCCATTGTCAAAAAATGGTTGACTTGAAAAATTGAATTAAAATGCTGAATTACAGTCTATTTAAAATGCTCAGGCATCCGACCATATAAACGTTAACAAATATTTTCAGAAGGAATAACACAACAGGGCCACAATTTCTGTCTTTAAGTAGTTCATGTTGTCACAAAGAACATTGATTTTTAGAAAGCGCAGCAAAACATTTCAGAAATAGTGTTTGTTCTACCTTCTCGTTCATGATAAACCATCAAATTCATCTTTGGGTGTAAGGATGTTATTTGTGAAGTAATAATGAAAGAAATGTAACAGTTGAAAGGGTAATCATGGCTAATGTTTAGACCATATTAATTGTGATGTCAGAAGTTGTAAACCGAAAAGCCTATCTATAGGCTACTGTGAATACAGTTTCTGTAAATGTTACATTAACACATTGACTTTTTTTTAAACACTATGGTCGGAGTGTTCATTAGTGTCCTTGAACTGCACAACGGGCATAACCTCTCGTAATAAAATGTCATGAATAAAATGTACATTTATAAAGGCATACAGTATTTTACACTAGTCATGTTTTTTCCCTTAAGTTGTTGTTTGTTACTGAGGTATAAGCAGGATAAACACCTTTGTTCTGTTCATTGCCTTGTAAAAATGAACTCAAGAGAGGACTCCGCTTCCCCTTGTCCCAATGCGTTGTCCCTTATTCCATGGTAATGGACAGAACGCTGGTGTTTATCCCCTGCACATACAATTAAATTGTGTGCTACAACAAATCATTGTGTGGTTGATTTTGTTTCTTGAGCGCACAAGGGTTAGACACCATTGCACTGGGCAGACACGTATTAAAGGAATCATCATGATCTTAAATGGATCTGTTTACAAATGTGAATGAAAATAAGTTAATGGAATTGTGCACATGTTTATTTGTAGTTTTTCTTGCTCCCCCTCTCCCCGCAGTTGATATTACTGTTTACCACAATGGATACCATGGTGACCTTAATGAGACATTCTTTGTTGGAGAAGCAGATGAAGGGGCAAAAAAGCTTGTCCAGACAACCTTTGAATGCCTTATGCAAGCCATTGACTCTGGTAGGATCTTTTTCTTTATTTCAGCCAATCCTAATGGTCCACTATCTTAAAAAATCCACTATCTCAGTTGAATTTCTCCTTTTCCTTCTAGTGAAGCCTGGTATCCGCTACAGGGAGCTTGGTAACATCATCCAGAAACATGCCCAGGCTAATGGCTTCTCTGTGGTGCGTAGCTACTGTGGCCATGGCATCCACAAACTGTTCCACACTGCCCCTAATGTGCCACACTATGCTAGTGAGTATCAGTCCCTCTTCTTACACCCATAAGTTTAATATAGTAGCCTAATTTATAATACCCAAAGGGGCTTGTGTGGGGAATTTTATAAAGTGCTGGATTTTCTCTTTGCAGAAAACAAAGCAGTTGGAGTAATGAAGCCTGGTCATGTATTCACCATCGAACCCATGATCTGTGAAGGTAAAGTCCATCCAAGACATGACCTGGCGATTTTGGTTGTGTTTCTGTGTGTGCTAATGGTATGTGTGTAATGGTTAGTTATTGTCTACATATGTCTGTGTGTACAACTACCTGTGTTTTATTCTTTATCTGTGCTCTGCGTAGGTGGTTGGCAGGATGAGACGTGGCCGGACGGCTGGACAGCAGTGACTAGAGACGGGAAGCGTTCGGCCCAGTTTGAACACACCCTGCTTGTTACCGAGACAGGCTGTGAAATTTTGACACGCCGACAGGACGACAATGGACGTCCCCACTTCCTCAACCAAATCTAAACCGGGCGGGTACAGACATAAATTGACTGTTTCACAGGATGCTCTCTCTTTGCCCCCTCCCCCCATCCCCCATTATATCGCACACATACACAAACAAACACCTCTAATCTGAGGAACCACACCCTTTGAGACCGGCCCGCTGCTGCCTAGGTCTCAGTGTTGAAGTGTGTTTTGTGTCGTTCTCCAAGCATAACAGAAAGAATAGATCTGATATCGGCTGTGTGGATTTCTTTTATCAAGGCTGTTTTAAAAAAAATAGTTTTATCAGAAGATGATAAAAAAGGAAAAATAAATGAGAGAAGGTATTTCTGAGGTGTAGCTTTGTGCAGTTGCATGCTGAATTCTTACCTTGACTGTGAGTTTGGATTCTGTCATATGACTGCAGAGGTGTGGAAAGGGTCATGTTTTAGTTTGACCCAATGACCACTAAACATGTGCCACCTTAATGCGTTGCCTGATTGACAACAAGACAGCTGGACTCCTATAGACAGGCCTGATGGGCCAGGATATAGAGGACGTTAAGCTCTGTGTAATGTTTTGCTGAAGTGTGTAGTGCAGGTCTATTCAAATTTGGCCCTGAGGTCCGCTGCACTGGTTTTCTTTTCTCTGTAGGAGTGAACTAGTGGATTCATGTTCACTGGTTGACCGGAGTCCCCTATCTGGCGTCCTCAGCGCTGCAGACCCTGGGGCCTGCATTGCAATTGGCCTGGTGTTACGCGTTGAGCCTTAATCTGTGTGAATTAAGAATGAACATGCTGGATGATGTCCTGGCAGCATGTCTGGTATTCCTAAGTCCAGTCTATCACTATTTACATTGATATGCTGTCTACTTACTGGCGCCAGCAACACGCTTGCGTCTCCAATTATTTTATTTTTACAGTCCAATCTTTCCATAGACTCTCTACAACCTTTTTTTTCTTTGATGATAGAGTAATAAACAGCTGTTGTGTAGTTGGTGTTTGTGTATGCTTTTGTGTTTGTGTGAGGACTGTATAAATACCAAAGGCTCAAACAGAAGTTTGGGTTTACTACAGACCTGTGAATTAATATCATTTTCCAGAATACTGTATTATTAAATGGTTATAACCATGATCATTGCAGTATTGATTGTTTACCATGAGCTTAAAGTTTGGCATCATTTGGTCTAGTTTTTGTTCTTGATATGCACATTATGGCAGTCTGACACTTGGAATTAATCTGCACATTTCCCAGTTCTAAAAGCAATTAATATGGCGACAAATGAAATTGACCAGTAACAATTTGTAGTAGTTTAAAAATCCTAATATATTCAAATTAAATGGAGAAATAAGGAATTAATTTGTCTCTGAAAGCCTATTTAAAGTCAGTTTCAGGACAACATTAATTCTCACAGGTTTTGCCATGGTAAAGGCAGTGATACTGGTTCATCGTGGGCAGCTTAACTCAATAAGGGTAGAGCTGTGCTGCAAGTTAACAGGAGGGTTGTGGTTATAGGAACACTAACTTAAATTGAGAATCTATAGTTTCCACCAATTGTACACCTGCAATGTTAGTCTAATTTTGACCATGTCATATTAATTAATTGCTGCACTTTTCTTCTGGGAAGGGCCTGGATCCTCCATGGATATGGGGTCAATGTGTGTGCAATGAAATGTGCATTATGTCGGGAAAGTGGAGAAGGACCCTCATTTTATACAAGCACATTTTCATGCATGTTCACTTTCTGCTCCTTGATTAACTCTGAACTTTTTCAAAAGGAAGCAATAGAGGCCCGAAGAGGAAGGAGTAAAGTGGCCCCAGACACAATCGGCAATGCAACTACTTGATCTGATGATACTCTAATCTGTTGAGCCAAGTACCAGAAACACAAGTTGCTGTAGGGGTTGGCTCAAAATTGGCCTCAAGTGGTTTGAGCAGTCTTTCCTAGGAATTTATTTGGGTGAGGCTTTGTCTTAAGCAGTGTCTTCATCTTAAAAAAAATTGCTGTTCTTGTTTGTGATGCAATTTCAGAGGATAATTTTCCCTAACTATTGCCCCACTGACCCCATTTGTTATTGACCAGCGTTTAGAAGAAAAAAACAAAATTAAATAATTATATGGTTTCCTTTGAATTTTATTTTTGTAGTAAATGATGTTTTAGTATATTTAAAACAATATATTTTCTACCTTTATTTCAACAGACTGAGACCATGGTCTCTTTCCAGCTGAGCCATGTGTACACATGTTTACATGTGCAGTTTGGGTAAAACGATTAAGAAACGACACAAAACAAAAGGTTCACAAATGGCACAAAAAAAGCAGCAGATTGTTACATTTACACAAAGGTTATTCCCCTGATAGCACAAGAACTTGCATTTACCTGACAGAAACAACACAAAAATAAAGACCCTCCAATAAATGGGTAAGGGAGACTAACCACCTATTTTATCAGTTCACAAAATATTTTTGTATTTAATATGCAGTGTCTTGCAGAAATATTCAATCCCTGTGCTGTGGAAGATCAAAGTTTATAGATGAAATTGCCCTAATGAGGTCACAACTACATTACTGTTATAGCCTCAGTTTTAATGAAAGTATTTACTTGTCGTATAGTTAACCTATGAAACATGCTGAAAATTAGGAGGCTAGAAAACTCCATTAACAATGTTGTTTTAGTAGCACCCTGTTTTGTAAGAATAAGGAATATGTGCAGGCTTGAGGGAAGGGAGTCAGGGTCTCTTGGTAGTGAACATTCCCAAATTCCTCTTCATTTAACCACGAGTATGACTTCAGGTTGTTCGGTCTCCTCAGGTCCATAGGTCCAACACAAACAGGAAGGCCCCTCCTGAGCTTTCCTTTCTGTCCACAGCAATGGTGGAACTTGCTTCCCCTTGAACATAGGACAGCGGTTTCCCTATCCATCTTCTGAAAACCTACATTTGCAAAATTGTATCTGAAATATCTTTTAACCCACAGACCCCCCCTCAAACTAATGCTTTTTACCACTGACTTCACTATCTTACTAAGACATACTTACTGCTATTCAATCAAGTGTTTGTCCCATTTGCATATTTTAAAATGAAATCTGTGTCTATTTATCGGTTAGTCGCTCTGGAACCTTAAATGGAACCTTGAATCATGTGTGGTTGAAACATGATTCTGCATGAACATTTATTTTAAGAAATGGAGCCATACTGGTAACTAGTTTTTGTTGGTCACATTGATTTTTAGTTAAGTGAACTTAATGTGATTCAGAAAGGATGACTAAGAAATGAGTCTATTTTCCCAACATTGACGAAGTAGGAACATTTCATTTGAAACAGACAAGATATATAAACCATATAAACTTATAATTTTACCATTGCAAAATTGCCAATGATTAAAATAAATATTTGGCTAAGAGGCTACATTAGAAATTGGCAAAGGAACCCCAGAAATTTGTTTTTGTTTTTATTTGCATGTTTCCTCATTGTTATTTCTTGCAGACAAATAGCCGTACAATATCATGAAGCAACTCCACCCCCCACCACCACCACCACCTTACAGTATGTTTCATGCCAAAATTGCAAATGGCTAGGTGGTAGGGACCCTTCTTACTGTGGTGACACACTCAGGACAGACCGGATACTGCAAACCAAGGAGAGCACAAGAAAACAAATTATTTGAACATTGAATTAAACTTCTTACAGGAAAGCAGTATTAACATAAAAATTACCAGTCTCCAGTCTTCATGAGGTCGATGGCACTGTTAACCTGGGCCAGGGGCATGTTGTGGGTGACAAACTCATCCAGCTTCACTTTCTTCTCTAAATACTCATTTACCAGCTTGGGTACAGCATCCTTACTCTTAAAACCTGCACAAAGCACACAAATTAAATAACACCCACATATGGTATTTTACTTAGTCTTTGACTGTTTTGTGTGGCACACCTCCAAACAGAGATCCTTTCCATGTGCGGCCAGCTATGAGCTGAATGGGTCTGGCAGCAAAATCATCCATATCAGTCCATCCAACCAGCACACTTACGCCCCATCCCTTGACACATGACTCCAAGGCACTCCTCTAGAGAAAGAGAAAGATAAACACATTCTTACGCATACACACACAAACATACCTACAATCACACAATCTCAACCCACCATTACGGCCACATTCCCAACGCACTCCAGTGAAAAGTCCACTCCTCCACTGGTCATCTCAGACAGCACTTGACTTATGGGTTTGTTGTGGTCTTTGGGGTTGACAAACTCTGTAGCACCGAAGACCTTGGCTTTTTCATATTTGGCTGGGTTAATATCAACAGCGATTATCCTTTTGGCCCCTGCGTTTTTGCAGCCCATGACTGCTGCCAACCCCACAGCTCCTAGTCCAAACACAGCACAAGTAGACCCTGGCTCCACCTGGAGTGGAAAGTTTATTTTTCCATTAACACTTAATTGTGCTGTTTACTTTAAAAGCATCACTACAACTAAAGTACTGTGCAAAAGTCATAGGCACCTGAAGGTCAAACTAAGGCCCTTTATTTGGGATGCGTTTTAATTAAAGAAAATTATAAATACATATACACACACACATACAGCCAGCTGGAAAAAATTATGAATTTAGACCACTGCACCTTTTTCTTTCCTTTCCAGAAAAGTTGAAAAGGAAAGTTTTGAGTGAGGAACAGAAGCGTTCAATCTGCGGTGGTCTCTTAATTTTAACCCTTCTGTTCCTCACTCAACACCTTCCTTTTCGACTTTTTTGGAAAGGAAAGAAAAAGGTGCTCTTTTAATTTTTTTCCGGAGCTATATATATATATATATTTGTTTTTACACAAACACCAATTAAATGACTTTAGTTTGACTTCTGCACAGACTTGCACAGTACTGTATATCTGATACTTCAGTTTGTAATTAACACACCTTGGCTGTGTTAATGGCGGCTCCATATCCGGTGGCAACACCACAGCCAAGGAGACAGACCTTGTTGAGGGGGGCTGAGGGGTGGATCTTGGCCACGGCAATCTCATTCACCACAGTATATTCTGAGAAGGTGCTGGTCCCCATGAACTGAAGTATCTTCTTCCCCTTACATGTGAACCTGGTGTCTGATTCTGACATCACATCGTACCGATCACTAGCCCTGGGGGGGGGGGGTTGGCTCATGTTTAGTGCAAGAATAATCAATCCAGTTACATCCTAATAAAGAAAGATCTTGTGAATGTTTCTGAAGACGTGGCTAGTAATAAGACCTCACCAGCCCTTCTCGCACAGATTGGTCTTTGGGTTCTTGCAGAACCTGCACTGGCCACATTGGGAGATGAACAGAGGGATGACTTTATCACCTAATAGGAGAAGTAAACATCTATCATCATCATCACATAACAGAAGTAAACATCTGTCAAACATTTTCTGTGTATTATTTAGTTGCTAATATGAAAAAGCAAGTTTCCAAGCTATATTTCTGACCTGGTTTAAAATTGGTCACTCCGGACCCAACACTCTCCACGATTCCAGCCCCCTCATGACCCATAACACAAGGGAATCCATCCTTATGTTTCCCCTCGAACAAGTGGTACAGGTCAGTGTGACACACACCTGTGGCGACTACCTGCACTCGACAGGACAAAGAGGTTAGCATTTTGAGTAGTATATGAAGGTTTCTATACACTTATATATATGTGTAGGCCTACCAATGGACCCATAGTACATTGTGTATTTATGTGTGTTTACATCTTCTCAGGAGGGCTCCACTGGCCTAGTGTGGCCTAGACCATAAAACTTGTGTGCTTGCATTGATTGTAGTCGCTCACCTTGATGCGAATCTCATGTGTCTGTGGAGGGGCCACCTCAATTTCCTCCATCACAAGGGGTTTGTTTGGCTCCCACGCCACTGCAGCCTGGCATTTAATCACCTATAACAACCCAACGCAACCCAATGACCCAATGCAATGATCATCAACATTAATTGTTAAACAAATCAAAATTCAGAGAGATAGGTACTTTTCACATTAAAAACCGTGTGGAACAAAATATTTCAGCCAAAGGATTTTTTTGTAGACTAAAAACAACTAACTTTCTTCTTATTGAGTACAATCTTATTAATTCCACTGTCATTCAACTGTTGTGCAAACCGCCATCTGACCAATATAAATATTAGACTTTTTGTCCATTGGCTTCATACCAAATGTACTCTCTGTGAAGGTCAATAGTTGTGCAAAATAATCTGGATAGTATTAGAAACATTAGGCATGGAGCTAACTGTGTGTGCGTGCGTGCGTGCGTGCGTGCGTGCGTCCGTGAACACATGAGTACAGCTGCCAGTTTTCAACACTTCAGGTCATTGTGTAATTTCAACAGAATATTTATCTAAACTTGGAGTTTGTTTATTCTGCAGTACCAACAATGAACTTGCAAAGTAATACATTTTCCACAACCATTTCCTAAAGTATACAGTCTCTCTAATACCAAACATATGTAAACACTTTTAATCACAAATTGTGAATCATAAGGTATCAGTTAAATATAACTTAGAGAGAGGATTGACAAACTAATTCAAAGCCACACTTACTGTTACCTTATTCACAGAGAATACTTGAACAGTACACATTCACATATATCTCAATAACAAGAATTTGTTATAAGCCAAGTTTTAGTTACTGCATGCATTAAAAAATGCTATAGAAAGAATAATAATTAATTGCATCAAATTTACATACATACATAGAAATATAGAGCAAAGACACTGAAAAATTGATACATACTTTTCCTGCAGTTGCCATGTTCTATCAAACCTATTTGTTTTCTGCAGAGACTTGGAGGGAGGAAGAGAATGGGAATAGTTTGTGCAACCTTTATATACTGCAGCTTTCCAGATGGAAAGGGAGGGACTTTTCTGTTGTGAAGCTACGCTGTAAAAGGTCTCAGTTAATGTAAAAGGTAGCATCAAAATATCAACATGTCACCGATAGTAATTTTTTATGCAAAGTTTTGTATAACTTTATACTGATTTAAGGAGAAAGAATATTTTCTACCTGAACGATAGAATGATTAGAAACAGGAAAGAGACAGAAAAGAGGGAAAAAGTACAACAGCAGATGCTGGAATTTAACCCCTGACTTTTGGGGCGGTTAGATGGTACTTTTTGATGCAAAAGAACCTGCTTAAATCCACAAAAAACTGAAGATTAGTAGGAAATTGAACTTCGAGCAGGACATTGATCCTATGCACAATGCTAAAGCAACATTGGAGTACCTCAAGAACAAAAAGGTGAATGTCCTTTAGAGGCTGAGTCAAAGTCCTGATATCGATCACATCGAGAATCTGTGGCACTATTCAACTACTTTTCAGTCTGAACATAGTAGGCAAAACATTGAAAAAGATACAAAATGGTTCAATGATGATCAATTACGAACCAAGGCCATTGAATTGTAAAGGTGTAAATTTGAGCAAGTGAATAACTGGGCCAACAGAGCGCTTAATCTATCAAAGAGATATTGGTTTGACCTGGGTTTATGTCATTTCTCTGTTCAATGAAGATGCAAGGTTATGTTTGTAGCCTATCTGTTCTTTGAAGATGCAAGTATGTAGCCCATCTGTCTTGAAAGGATAATTGACAATGGATATTAGTGCCCTGGGAAGGGGGGTGGATCCCTTGAAATGGGGGGTGGCTACCAATTTCCAGGATCCTATTTTTAAAAAAAAAAACGTTGTGGCTTTGGAACTTTTTGCACAAGTATGTGGTATTATTTCCCTACTCTTAGTACATAACTACAAGAAAAACAAGGCAATCCTAGTTTGGCACTGGCCGCGAGTAGGTGTGGTTATGGTGAACAAGGGAATGGGGTAGTGATGGCCATTCGAGGCTTCATAACCGTGCTTCTAGCAGCAGGATATGACGCTAGCAAAGCTAACTCAGATTTTATTATTCAAAATAAAAGCCATCATTGAACTATATAAGGCAAAATAGTTAACAATCTAGTCTGTGCAGTTTATGTCCGTTCCACTGTTATTCTTGTCTGTTCTTTTATACAGATCGTTAACTATATTGCCTTATAGATTTCAATGATGGCTTTTATTATGATAAAGAAAATCTGAGTGCTGCCAGCATAATATCCTGCTGCTGAAATAACGCTAATGAAGCCTCGAATGGCCATCACAAGTTTAAAGAGCAGCTATTTATGGGCCAATGCTAGCTTTGTTGTGAGAGGTGTCCAATTCTCTGTTGCTGTGCTAATCCGAAACATAGTGTATGGAAACGTATGGAGCCAAATTGAGTAAGAAAGAAAAAAGTAACTGAAATATTTAATAGTATGAAAAAAATAGATTCAAGCGTGGAAAAAGTGTATGCTACAATCATTAAATGGATTTTCGCGTCCAATCTTAAAAGTCTTCGTTCAAAAACGTTTTTTACACGTTCGCTTCTTACGATTACAATTTCTTCCCATCTTCGTTCGAATCTTATTTTTACAGTCTATGGTTCGAATCATGTTTTCTCAAAACCAAGTTTTGAGCCTTCATTGGCGTGGAGGCGAGGGTTTGGGCATTGAATTTTCGCACCCGATTAGCTATGAATCACACCTTTATAAGGTGAAAATCATTGCCTTTCCATGCACTGGTTTCCCAATGCAACCTGGCGAGAATTTTAAGAATTGTATAACTAGGCTAAATGTTTACATTTAATCATCTATCATCATTTTTTCATACGATCGAATTTAGTTTTTTCATGCTATGAAATATTTCAGTTACGTTTTTACAGTCAATACATTTGAGATCAATTTGGCACCAGAGGGAAGGCTATGATTTTTGTGTGGGATTCAAACCCAAACCATGGTGTTGGTCGGGTTAGTTTGTAGTGTGGGATACCATTAGTTTCCACAATTCATAGGTGATTCAGGAATGGTTGTGGGACAATCCCTGATTCCTTATTTGAAAAAGCCCTCTATACAGCAGTAGTCACAAAGTGTTTTTGCAGATAGCCAGCCTGATACCTCCCTAGTAGGCTCCAAACAAGAGAAACCAGAATTGGAAAGGTGGTCAGTCCCCTTCTAGCTGTGCCGGGTGAAGATGTATTCAAGACTTATATTCAATCAAATGTATTTTTATAATGCCCTTTTAATATCAGCAATTATCCTAAAGTGTTTGTTCAGACACCCAGTCCAGAAACCCAAAAGTGCAATCAACAACAAGAGTTGATGCACAGTGGCTAAACAAAAATTCCAGTAGTCCCCCTGAACATTAACTATTGCAATGTAATAACTAGGGACTGAGATGGTGAAGGTGGGCAGATGTGGAGACACAATTTTCCCAACCTGAGGGTGGTGTATTGTCTAGGTCTCCTCCCCCAGGTTTGGGCTAGAGGACAGTCCTCCCAGTGAAATGTATAACCCCCTGGCAAAACGTAATACATTATTGCAGTGTTAAAACTAATATTGTGACGGGAGGCTGGACACTCTGCCATGTCTTAGTACAGTACTTATACCTCTAGAGCCTGCTCCCTCGCAGGCTAACTGTCACGCTTAGTTTAGCTGTGTTTCAAAGAATTTCCAACAGGTTGAAACAGAATCCCAAAAGACCGCTCTGTGTCTTTTCGCACTCACTTTACAACACCAGCCCCAAGGGTGGATGAAGGTGCTCAGATTCTACACAGTGTTTGCACCACCAGCCCCAAGGGTTTTCAGACACAGAAGTTCTTCACTGTGCTTCCCTGATGAGTATCTGTTTCAGTAGGCCTAGCAGAGTTTACCTATGAAGTCTGCTGGAACCACACATAAGGAAGCACACTCATTGTAGCCATGCCTTGAACAGTATTCAGTCTGTCTACATAGCTCTGCATTTCTTTGCATGTGGGACATTCTTGCACAGTTATGGTGATGCAGAAGGTATTGCGAAGGCAACTGCATGCCAGAAAATAAGGGTATACCTTGCTATAAAGCAGTACCTGAATATTTTCATCACTTTCCATTGTCATCTTGAAACACAAAGAATCAAGGAGTCGTTTTATTGAATTGCAGGTTTGTGAAAGTTATAATAAATGTAAAGAAGCTTACATTAACCTGTATTAACATAATCCTCTTTTTCAGGCTTCCCCAATGTTATAGGCGCAATAGAATGTACCCATGTGCATGTCAGGCCCCACCTGGACCTGTGCAGGCAGACTAGGTTGATCAGAAATCTTTACATTCCTAAACATACATGTATGTACTAGGGGAATCTGTCTACACACTGTCAGGCAGAATAATAATAATTGGATTTGGATGAAATGTGCACATCTGTGAAAACAGATCAAATTAGTTTTGATGTCAACATTTCTTTGGAACTTAATCCCATTACCCTGGCAATTTCACTGTCAGTCTTGCACAAAGTAGTAACAGTACTGTACAGAGATGTTTCACTTTACCTCATCAGCTCAGAACAATGATAAAAACGCTGGTATTTCCTTTCCCTAACCAAATATGTCATAGCAGTAACATGTAGCTGCAGAAGGCCTATGCAAAACCAGATTTGAAACCTCACAATGTCAGACCCAAAGTTCAAATATTATTCTGGAATGTAAGCAATGTGGAGATAATTCGGAACTGGAATTTACATTTTGAAAAATACCACTGCATTCACTCTTAGTCATGCTGCGCAATTTTAAATTAGTGCTCTGCCAAGCAAAAGGTGCCACATAATTGGTCACCCTCATATGCTGTCAGACGATCTGAGGGAAGTTGTCTGATATCTAAAATGGAAGCTGCTGCCACGTTCTTTTTTTGGCTATTGAGTTGGCCCCTGTTGAGACGTAACCGCCGAGAATTAATATAGGCCAAGTGTTACTAGGTCAGAAAGGCTTTTTAATTAGGCTAATTAACAGTAAATGCATTGGAGTTATGTCAGGTCATCTAAGTTAGCCTACAACATTATTTTGACTGATCATACATCTGATATTATCTAGCCTGAAGATAATAAAGCCAATGAAATATAGTGCACAATGCAAGCTTGTTTAAGCTAACGTTGACAAGACACAACTACATTGTGTTAATGGAATGATTTGAGCATTAAGTGAAAGTTGGCGTTCATTTAAACTGGGCTTTTTCAATTAAGCACATATTTCATTAGTGGCACTGATGTAATACCCCCCAGATCTACGGTCTAGATTTGCTCAACTAGTTTGGTATTACTCAGTCACATGTTTGTTTTGAAAAAAGGATACACAGGAATACACTTTCCTTTCAAATATATTATTTGAATTAAATCATTTTGCAAGTATCAGAGTTGTATAATATTGTTACAATATCACTCAAATCAAAACAATAAATCAAAGAAATAAAGAAAAACAATGATAAAAATGCAGCATTAATTTGTTTATGAGTATGGCACAATCAGTAATCAAAGATATATGCCACCCCTTTCTGCCCTGAAAGATCTCTCTGTAGAACACCTGACATACAACATCCCAAACAGCAGTTAAGCATTTACACTGAATTAGTGGCACACTTGAGAAAACAAATGTAGTAACCAATTATCACCTCCACTTTTACACCAAGTTATTTGGCCAACATCTTAACATTGTCACAACTGAAAAAGTACATTCTTGTAAATATAAATCCTTTATATGATGCTATGTTTATTCAATCCCAAATTCTATCACATTTCAATGGTTTAGCTTTGTACTCACTCCTAAAAGCCTACTTCATGGACATTAAAACACTGTTCACAATATACCAAACATCAAATATAATTCCACAAGACTAAGATAGTTTAGTTGGGCATAGAAGATGATCAAATGACAGTTGTATTCTACAGCTAATGAATCAAAACCTGAGAAAAGTTTTTTTAAACAATGTCCACTGATAGATATTTGTCATTCGTAAAGATCTAGGAGCTTGTGTCCCCAATAGTATGAAAAACATTACTAAAACTTTGGATTGTACTTTCATTTACTATGTGGACCACATCCCTGGCTAAATATTTAGTGTTGCTAAATATTTGACTAGGAGTGTGTCAGGCTTAACTTAGTATTCCACAAGTTAAACAATTATTCTCATGCAGTGAACACTGAACATGCTTTGGCTTACAGTAGTAAGTAGGCATCATCCATTTGGATGTTGGACACCCATGATCATCATCACAATCTTTAGACATTATATTAGTAGTATTGCCAGTCTCTCACGGAGGGTTTCAACATTAAACAATTTGATATCCTTTCCTACATAAATTGATCATGAAAAACTATAAGAAAAAGTGCATGTTAGCTTTACAGCACCATCTTCTGGTTACATTTTAGAATAATACAATACACTTATTCAAAAGGATAGGACTAAAATAACATAACTGTCTCTACCACTCCCATTAACAAAAGTGCAATGTAAACATTCATGCTTGTCATTAGCACACATTTCTCATTTACAGTAATTACATATTACTTTGAGGTAACATATGCATGTCAAAGAGAGATGTTTGAACAAATAGGGGACAAATGAAGTTACTGTGAAACCCAACAAGTCATTAAGAAATATGCATTACAGGTCCTTCCCAGACTTGCCAGGATGTTGCCTCCAATATCCCTTAAAAGGGGCAACTGATAATATGTCTTGGGAATTGAAAATGAATGCAACAGATGGATTAAATGAATACATATTAGACCTGCTATTTGTCTGGCCTTTCACCCCTCCCTGTCTGTAAGAATGTCAAATTAACTAGTAGAACTCTCCTTTTTGGTGTTTTTTTTCCGTACAAATATACTGTATCACAGAAATGTGCTACTTGTATGTACAAATGTCACAGAATGCATACGGTTTGACAGGCCCACTACTTGATTTAGGTTACAGGTTCAAATGATGTTCCGAATGATTTGCCCCCCCCCCCCCCAAAAATAGAATTTCCTGAACAATATAAGCCTCATAATTTAGATTTCACATCACAAGCAATGGCAATGCACCCATGTACTCCTGACAGACCGTCCTTGCTTTTCCTCATGATAAACAATAATATACAACTTAAAATCAAAGGTACTTGTTTTTGGCAATGAGGTCATTTATCTTATTTTGCACAGTAAGATTCATTAGTGGACAACATTTTCATCTCTGCCTGTAGTTTGAAAATAATTCCCAACTAGTGTTGACAAAATAAACCAGATATTGCTTGCATTGATTCCGTTTTTTCAAATCTTTACTCACACATGAAATATGTATTGAGTATTGGGATATAGCTAGCTAGTGAGCCAAGTGACCATATTTTGAGTTGATTTGTTTTAAAACCTTAAACGAGGCAACTTGTAGTTAGGAAGAAGGCTTTTTTTTTTTTCTCCAGCAATCCTAATGTTCTGGTGTTTCTGGCTATAACATTGAGAAACATTGCATTAAGGCTCTTGGAAGCCTTAATGCAAACAGAACATACACCAAAACTCCCAACAGCCAATTAAACAGGCATGATATTCAGTTACTTCTGGATGAAGATAATGACAATGCACAGAGTCCCCACCAGACCCAGAGCTTGGATGCCCAGGAACCACAGTAGAACCCAAAAAAGGATAATGATCACAGGCTCCACGATTTTATCCCCAAAGTACATCTGGGTAAAGCCTACACTGCGCAGGCATTTGTTCAGCTGCCCAAACAGGGTCCCCATCCGCTCACAGTCATCCACCTGAGGTCTGAGAGTAGGGTCATCAATGAAAGGCCACCTGGCCGTGGGGTCATCAGCAGGGCGTGGCCTGGCCTGGGGGTTGCCGGAGGGGCTTAACCTTGCTCTCGGGGAAGCAACAGGGTGATGCCTGGTTTCAGGGTCACCAGAGGGGCGTGACCACCATGTTCCGGGGTCACCCGGAGGGCCTTGCCATCTAGGTCCAGGTGGTCTGACTCTGGGGTCATCCTAAAAAGACATGTATGAAGTAAATATCATTGACACCCTATTTCCCATACCATACTACACTGCAATTCTGCAAGGCTATATTATGGGTCCCTGGTCATTCATAGTACATTAAATAAAACAGTAAAATGCCCTATTTGGATATGTGAACACCCCCGAGTTAATACTTGGTGGAACCGCCTTTTGCTTGAATTACAGTCATGAGACTCCACTAAATTTGCACACCTAGACTGCACAATATCTGCCCATTTGTCCTTGCAGAATTGTTCAAGCTCAGTCAGATTGCATGGTGAATACTTATAGACTTCAAGTTATTCCACAGATTGGCTCGATGGGATTTAGGTTGGGGCTCTGACTAGGCCACTCAAGGACAATCCCCTTCTTGTCCTTCAGACATTGTACTCTTGCTTAGGCGGTGTGCCAAAGCAACGTCTTGGAGGAGGGCTGCAGGTTCTCCTTAAAGTTTGTTGGTATTTACACTGAAGTGCCAGAAAAACTGGTACAGACGAGTCCATACAAAATACACAGCAACGCCACCTATGCATGTCATTGTTTGCGTCTGCCAGTGCATATATAAAGCGATACACATTTGTAGAAGCATCCAGAGCTGTTTCCGCCGAGAGAATGGCAAGTCACGATTTAAGCGATTTTCAACATGGTTTAATAGTTGGAGCTCGTGAGACGGGTCATAGCATTTTGGAGATTAAGTTTGGATTTACACATACTACCATTTCAAGGGTGTACCGTGAATACAAGAATTCTGTCAAAACAGCTTACGACAGCAGTGTGGCCGTAAAAAGACTGTGGGACAACGTGACCAGTGTCGGCTGGCAAGAATCGTTTCACGTGATAAATAAATAACATCTGCATTCAATGCTGGGCCCTCAACAAACATCAGCGTGAGGACAGCGCAACGTTCCCGCCGGGATATGGGCTTTAGGAGCCGATGCCCAACTCGAGTAACCCTGATGAATACTCGACACAGCTATGCGCCTCGCCTGGGTTTGGGAACACCGCCACATGAACAGGGGCATAATAAAAGCTTTGGGTGGACAACCAGGATAAATTAGCATTTAGCCAATGAAACTGCTTTGCAAAGTCTGATAAGGACATTTAAAAAATAGTTTAAAAAACATCAGTAGTTCTGAAGTGGAGGTACTGCTGCAGGATGTGAACAGCAAATTAGTTTTCATATTCAGTAGCATTAGTAGTGGATATAAAATAAAAGATGCATGGGAGGCAATTTCTTGTTCATTGAACGCTGTATCCGGAGAAAAACCCAAACAGAAGAATAATGTACATTATAAAAAAAATATTATAAATGAAAAATTATTGTAATTTCAACCCTATATATTATAAAACTGTAGAATTTAAGAAAACACTTCTGGCACAAACGTCAGCACTAAAATGTGCTCTTGATTGTGCGTTGATTCTGTTTTTACATAAATCCCAAATAAGAAAACATTGGTGAATGTCAGAATCTTCATAGAAACTGCATAAGTGGGTTTTAAGAATGAATTTCTTCTTAAGAGCGGTTGGTGAATGAGGCCCAATAAGAATAAAGGACCCATGTGATTAGACAACTTAATTTTCTTAATGTTTTTCAGATGGATCCAAGGATTCGAAGTCAGGAAAGAGGGTTTATGGCTTTGTTCACTGCTGAAATTATAGGTATATATCTTGTGTTTCAAAAGGTTGAGGTGGTGCAGCCGATAGAGTGGTCATTTGTTTTGATTCGGCCCTGATGAGCTGTTCTCTGTTAACATTAGGTCAGATGAGGGTGTCAGTTTTCTTTGGGTTCCGCTACTGTGGGAGTAAGTGGCAATGAGAATGTGGATACTGTGGTAAAAGGGGCTTGGGTTCATGAATGTATTGAAGCTGAAGTTCCAGTAAGTAAAGCTGAAGCTAGGGGATTATCAAATTGGAAATGAGATAGAGGTGGCAGGATTTGAGGGAGAGTAAGCCTTTATATAGCATTCAAAGTACAGTACGGCCAGGGAGAACGTCTGGGCAAGGCCAGTATCATGAGTCAATAATAACTAGACTTTGATGCATACAGGGCTGAACAACATAAGGATTGCAGGAAGACATCAGACAGGAGAGTGTGATCACTGCCAAATAGAGGGAGGCGGTTCAAGTACATTGTGTAGTGAGAGGAGGGAATGAGTAGAAACATTAAAGGGGCCCTCTGCCACCCCAGAAAAGATTATATTACCCATGCATGAGAAATCGGGCACATGAGTTTGATAGACCATGGCAAGCGTCAAAGTAATGTACATTTGTTTGAGCCAGTTAATGAAATTGGACCAATTAAAAAAGCACATCTATGTAGACAACTGAATAAGAATGTTACAATAGAATGTATAGGATTTGTGGAAGGATATGGTGAAACTTATGCAAAATCAAGACTCACAGTTTCTGATTGGCCAGTTAGAACTGGGGAGGGGGTGGTATTATTCTAAAGAGATTTCTAGACCAACTACGTTCCTCAAGTACCCCCAACAGTACACATTTCCATTGTAGCCCCAGCCAAGCACAGCTGATTCAACTTGCCAACTAATTATCAGGCTCCCACTGAGTTGAATAGGGTGTGCTTGTCCAGGGCTACAAGAAAAAAATTGCGCTGTTGGGGGTACTCGAGGACCGGAGTCGGGATCCACTGGCTAAGGGACTGTCTACTTTGTGATCGGAATTCAGCCCTGGTCAAGTGTGGTACAGAACGTCGAATGTACCAAAGCTACGGGCTGTTTTTCGGCACTTTTATGGTATCCTATGGGCATTTCTGTTTGAAAAGAGAAAATCACAATATTTACACGGCACTCTTGCAGAAACGTCTTATGGAAGCATATGACTGACACAATTTAATTGAAAATGCACAGACTTTGCAATTCCTTTTTCAGCCGAGCGATGGTAATGTTAATATCGCGTTTAAAAGATTACTTCTCTCCTTAAAGTTATAATAGCCTGACGTTAGTAGAGAGCTAGATAATGACATCAGCTCATGTCGTGAATGACAAGGAATTTATTTGCTAGCAAGCTAATACTCCAGGTAAGTGAGCACGATATGAACCCTCAGTCACCAGTTAGTTTAGCCGACCATAAAACTCCACGGTTGGCTAATATCTACAACTATCTGGCTACATCAAAAATGTGTATAGCCACTTTATAAATACTGCACTACAGAATAGCATTGGCTAAACTAAAGCAATTTTAGTTACCTGGAATGTTTGCCCTACTGTGAAGTTGGGTGTATGATCATGTTGAGATGGACACGTTCGTCGATTTTCTTCCCCCTCAACCTCCCGCCGATGCGGTTTCGGTGGATCATTTACAGTTGCTGGTATAGCGGACATATTATTTACGAACTTAAAGTACAACGACGTTTATTAGACTTGTTTTGATACTGGAAACAAACATACCAAGCTGTGATTGTCAACGCCACTTCCGCCTCCCCATTCCACTTAGTCACGTGCATGAGAGAATCGAAAGCTGCGTTTGTTACAAGATAGAGTTGGGAAATTGTGAGTTTTGAAGTCGGAGAAGTCAGTTGTTTCGACACTAAACACGCGACATTACGGAGTAATGGACGTGGCTTTCTCTATCCTTTTCTGGTCATAGACTGGCTGTCTTTCGGTATGGTTTTGAACAAGTGGTTCCGATAAAATAATTAGCCATTGTTTTGGGCCATACATATTGAATATCGTTACCTATATTATTGTACAACTAGTCATTCTATTTTTTGTAAAGATCATTTTCGTCGATCCTGAACAAATCCTAATACATAATCTGTTTTGATGGGATGGGATGGGATGGGATGGGATGGGATGGGATGGGATGGGATGGGATGGGATGGGATGGGATGGGATGGGATGGGATGGGATGGGATGGGATGGGATGGGATGGGATGGGATGGGATGGGATGGGATGGGATGGGGGGGGGGGGGGGGGGGAGTAGAGAACACCAAACAATGACCGAACCGAAACCCTCACCAGCTCAACTTAAATAGGCTCCCCAACCAGAGGCAATAGGGAGCAGCTGCCTCTGATTGGGGATAATTAAACTAGTGCAGAGATGCCAAGAGGCACAAGCCCTGACTGTTGCCTCCAGGCACATAGAGATGCCTAGAGGCACCCCAGCCAGGACCTGACAATGATCCGACAACTCACAACATTTCTTAAGATCCTGCATGACAACATATCAAATCACATTTTCATACTGCCTACATCGATCAAGTAGATCATGTTTTCTCCAAAATAATATGTGTGATGTTCTCATATTTGTATTTTTATCTGCTGCCAGGATCCTTTTGCTACGATGGCGTTACAGCTATGCAATACACATTCTCATAAAAAGCACTTTATGGATTTGTTTGTAAATTAGACGGATATATTCAGAATATAATCAGGTCCTATGCATGATCAAGACTAAGACTTTTCTTTCCAACTGTATGTCTTCAGTTAAGGCTAATAAGCTGGGCAGCTTGGTAGCGAAATGGACTAACAAACTCCAACGTCATAGACCTGGGTGTGCTGTCACCTGACATGTTATCTCCCCAGTCAGATATGCTAGATAGTTCTGAAGAAAGTGTTGTCACACATTGTCTATAGAATGTGCTGCCAGCTTGTTTCTCACCAGTGGTTTTGACTCTTGTCTCCTGGAAAAGATAGTGATGGCAAGCTGCCAGTCCAGTGAATAGTCCGGGGAACCTCTGCAATTTCACAGTGATGACAGTTGGGGCATATTGGAGTGCAGGGTGAAGTTGAGGCTTGGAGAATCTGGGGAGGTTTGACATAAACCAGGGGAGACAGTGAGGACAGTGAGGCTATTGAGCAGTGGGACATGTTGCTAGGAGGCCAGGAGAAAGGCCTGTTTGAAGACGACCCTGGGTTAATTGCTGATCTTGCCTCAAGTTTTGCCTCCACCAGGACTAACTGATGTTTGAGATCTGGTTGTTTTTCTGATCTTATCCTACAGTATCATGTCTGACTTGCTCTGTGTCTGGTGTCCACTGATTGTTTTTCCTTTTTCTGGATGACCTTGGATTGGTTGATTTGGAAGATTTCTTGTTCGATTTTTCACAATTAAAACCTAGTGTCCTAGTTCTAGAGGTCCAATCTGTTGGCTATTTTCTGTCTGAGGAAGATCTGGGCTTTCCAAAGGAAACTGACAAGGTTGCTCTGCTATGATTCTTATATAGAAATTCAGTTTGAGATATAATATTCCTTTGCATTTATAGCTAACTCCACAACAGGACAACATTGAAAGGAAACTGGAAGGCAGGCATAATCAGATCTTTCTTCTTTTGTGCTGGTTTTCTTCTTTTGTGCTGTAACTTCCTTTTATATATGCTCAGGATACCTTTTGGGTACAGTTGGGCTCTGAGATTGATCCATCTAAGCTCAAAGTAGGTCTGTTCTGGAAATCTAATCTTGTTCTAGAGTTTTCAGTCAAGGTATACAATGGACAACAATACTTAGGTTCTCTCCTAGTCAGTATGAAACAACATAAGGAAATAATAGAAAGTGATACGCTTTTATAAGAAGGCAGCCATTATGATGCTTGTCCATAGCAACTAGTGATGCAGTAATTGTAATTAACTTAATGACATCATGTTTTGATTAATTCAGGTTCCATGAACACTGGTGGTGCAGTAAGGATATATGACATCACAAAAGGCCAGTTTTACCCAGTGGATAAAAGGGGAGATCTAATGATCAGTAGGATTGAACCTAATTTAGACCAGCATAAACAATTAACACACAGCAGAGGTTATTATTTTATCCAAAGACTCACAGCCATCTAGTCTCTCCATCGTCACAATTTCCTAAAATAGTATTCATGTAACTCAGTGAAATCTAACTCTACGAATGTTGCTATAATACATTACATAGCAATGTATAATATGCAGCATTAGTTGGCCTATAAATGGCATCCTATTTCCTGGGGTCTGACATATTGCAATAAATAGGAAAGAGGGAGTTGCTATGGATGTGTAGCTACTGAGGTAGAAACCCTGTAAACAAAGTTGTAATAAACAAATACTATTTTGACATTAGTTTGAAACAAATAATCCACACATGATGACACACAAGGACCCAGTTTGTATTCATACTAGATTAGGTCTCCAGATCAGGTTGTGTTGAGGGGGCCCTCCTTTGCATCCAGTCTGACACTGAACACACACAGAGAGGACAGGCTGAAGCATCTTAGGGTTGGGCCCTGGGACAATGAGAGGCGGAACACTTCCTGGGTTGATCTTTACTCAGACCTCAGATGGGGACGGAGGTTGAGTTTTAATAAATACTACGCTTCAACTCCCTCTTTAGTCTCTTTAAGACTCTCATTCCTCCTGTCCTCACACCACACAACATCTCTTGCAACAACTTGGCCCAAGAAATTGAAAAGGGACTGAGACAAACCTTGACAGATGAAGGATAAAAATAACAGGAATACTGCAGATATGAAAGTTACAGACTTCTGGTAGAGGCTGAAATATTGGATAAAGTATACACACTTCCAGTTGATTGAGCTTAATTGTAATAATTATGAAAAAAAAAATTCCCATACATACATACATACATACATCTTCTTCTGCTTCATCTGGGGCCGGGTCGCGGGGGCAGCAGTCTTAGCAGACACTTCCTCCAGCTCTTCCGGGGGGACACCCAGGCGTTCCCAGGCCAAGCGGGAGACATAGTCCCTGCAGCGTGTCCTAGGTCTTCCCCGGGGTCTCCTCCCGGTGGGATGGGACCGGAACACCTTCCCAGGAAGGCATTCCGGAGGCATCCGAAACAGATGCTCAAGCCACCTCAGCTGATCCCTCTCGATGTGGAGGAGCAGCGGCTCTCCTCTGAGCTCCTATCGGGTGACCGAGCTTCTCACCCTATCTCTAATGGATCGCCCAGCCACCCTGCGGAGAAAGCTCATTTCGGCCACCTGTATCCGGGATCTTGTCCTTTCGGTCATGACCCAAAGCTCATGACCATAGGTGAGAGTAGGAACGTAGATTGACCGGTAAATCGAGAGCTTCGCCTTGCGGTTCAGCTCTTTCTTCACCACGACAGACCGATACATCGACCACATTACTGCAGAAGCTGCAGAAGCTATGAAAAAAATAATTATCTCCTTCTCTAAATACTTTCTTTTTTGTTTATTCAAGTCACATATATTTTGGCTTTCATCAAATATAATAAACACTCCATGACTACAGTATTCATAGATTGTTGATAAAATCATATAATTTAAATATAGTACTATCATGTATTACATACAGTATAACATACAGTGAGGGAAAAAATATTTCATCCCCTGCTGATTTTGTACGTTTGCCCACTGACAAAGAAATTATCAGTCATAATGTTAATGGCAGGTTTATTTGAACAGTGAGAGACAGAATAACAACAAAAAAATCCAGAAAAACGCATTCCAAATATTTATATTTTATAAATTGATTTGCATTTTAATGAGTGAAATAAGTATTCGACCCCTCTGCAATCAGAAAGATTTTTGGTTCCCAGGTGTCTTTTATACAGGTAACGAGTTAAGATTAGTACAGGCGGTTCGAATGTTATCATTGGATTGAATAGGTGTTATCAATGGTTATCAGCCTCATAGATATGGGTCAGAAGGGGCCTGCTAGCCTACTGGTAGGCTCAGAAGGCTGTTATCATCCATTCGCATGGTTAATTTAATATTTAGATAATTTAGTATTGACTAAATTATCAAAGTTTAACCCTTACCTCTAGACTTCCGGTTAGCGGCGACCTGGATTAGTCTGGGATTGGATCTGGAGTCTTCTCTTGTATTTACCCGTGAATAACCATGCGAATGGATGATAACAGCCTTCTGAGCCTACCAGTAGGCGTAGCAGGCCCCTTCTGACCCATATCTATGAGGCTGATAACCACTGATAACGCCCATTCAATCCAATGATAACATTCGAAGTGGGTGATTAGGAGCACACTCTTAAAGGGAATGCTCCTAATCTCAGCTTGTTACCTGTATAAAAGACACCTGTCCACATAAGCAATCAATCAGATTCCATACTCTCCATTCTCCACCAATACCAAAGAGCTGTCCAAGGATGTCAGGGACAAGATTGTAGACCTATACACAAGGCTGGAATGGGCTACAAGACCATCGCCAAGCAGCTTGGTAAGAAGGTGCTTGTTATTTGTTTGTGCGATTAGTTTGTGCCATTATTTGCAAATGGATCAAACAGTACCTCAACAGAGGTACTCATCATTGGAGCTGAGGCACAGAAAGAAAGACTGATCTCTAATTTGAAGTCATTGGCACTCATCATAGATGTCTACATAGATGTGTACGTAGGTGTCATCATAGATTCAAATAAAATGTTTAATTCCCACATCCAGAATGTGGCCAAAAAATATTGCCAAAGTGCGTCCGTTTCACACCCAGGCCAATACTCAATCAATCACATTTATTTATAAAGCCCTTTTTACATCAGCAGTTGTCACAAAGTGCTTTTACAAAACACCCGGCCTTAAACCCCAAGGAGCAAGCAAAAGTAGTGTTGAATTTCAGTAGCTAGGAAAAACTCACTAAGAAAGCCGAATTTTTGGAAGAAACCTAGAGAGGAACCAGGCTCAGTGGGGTGACCAGTCCTCTTCTGGCTTTGCTGGGTGAACATATTAAGAGTACAAATTGTAATAATTAATAAATGCATGTGGGCTGAGTCCAAAGTCTATTTAAACCTAGTCCAGGTCAGAAGCATGACTAGATGGACAAGGACAGGGACAACACGGGGGAGGGGGTGTCAGCACAGTGGCAGCTGAAATCATCAGGTATCGTCTTGATCTGCAACACAACCAGGAGGTCTTTGGACAGGGACAGCATACTGAGAGACTAGTGTGCGTTTGTATCACTAGTAGGCTGGACTATTGTAATGCTCTCCTTTCTGGTCTACCAAAAAAATGCCTCAGATCAATTGGAGCTCATACAACATTCAGCTGCGGAGAGCAGGACCAGAAGGAAAGCAAACATTTCACCTGTTTTCAAATCACTCCACTGGCTCCTAGTTTTCAAATTGATTTTAATATTATTTTATTGGTCTACAAATCATTAAATGGTCTCGTTCCCGACTACATAATTTAAAGATATGTATCCACTAGGTCCCTCAGGTCTTCTGGTAGTTTTTTCTTAGTGATTCCTAAGGCCCAGTCTAAGATGCACAGCGAGGCTGTTTTTAGGCACTATGGCCCCAGCCTGTTGGCTTTCCAGATGACCTGAGGGAGGCAGAGAGTGTAGATATCTTTTAGTCTGACTTTTATCTAGTGTAAGTCTTTTATATAGTCTCCTTCTGTTACTTATTCTTATTTACCCTTTTTATGTTCAGCACTTGGAGTTGCATTTAATGTATGACTTGTGCTGTATAAATAAAGTTTGATTTATTGATGGTTGTTTGAACCCTGAATGCTGAGTGGCTAGAAGCGGTAGTACATTGTGAAATTGTATACCACAGGTATGACAACCATTTTTTACTGTTATAGTGTGTTTAAAACAGATTTATAGTCACAATAAGGCCCCTCTGAGTTTTGTGGTATAGTGTTGAGGCACTCCACATTATGTCAGGCATAAGAAAAGCCCTAAGTTACAGTATATTGTCCATATGCCACAACCATGTGTGCCTTATTGCTTAAATATGGAATACATCAATCAGTCAGTGCATGTGCCACTCAAGCAGAGATTGTGCTTGACCCCGCTGACAGAGTGACAGTCAAGATGTAGTGCAGTCAGATCAGTTTGCTGCTGTGAATCCAAGGTGAGAAAGAAATGACAGCTTACTGCCAGGAAGTGACAGTGAGACTCAGGAGGCTTAAGGAAAGTAAGAGGTTCCAAATTGACTGGGTTGTGGTATATCTCAATGCACATTTGATCTGCTGTAGAAAAGCTAGACTAACTATGCAGACTGTTGAGCATGATTCACCCAGAACCTTACCTAGTGTATATAGACAAGTAAATTCTATGTTTAGAACGTAAGCCAATGGGTGGCTTTCTTATGTGCACTCCCTACTGTATGTGCAGTCCCTTTCCCAGAGGGATAAACAAAGAAAAGCCACATATGACAAATTATAATAATGCCTATCTCAAAGGTAAACACTGAGTGGTTAGACAGACAAAACCACAAGAATTAGATTAACCACCAGTAAATACAAATGAGTGGCAGTAACAGAGACAGAAAATGTTTTACATACCCACATGAAAGACAGGGCTAACTCTCTCTGCTAAGGGTGTGTAGATATCTGAATATCTTAATTAATGTTGTTTTAGTATCTAAAGTAAAAAAAAAAAAATAGCACTACTTAACATGTGTTGTTGTACTGTGCGTTGTATGATGTTCAGAGAGAAAGATTGTTGCAAGGTGTAAGGAGAATGGAACGGAGATGGGGGTTAGGTGGTATTTTAGGATGGGGAGATGGAAGCAGTGTGGTGGTTAGGGAACTTATTCATTTTAGTAAGGAGACTGGTTTGACACGAAGAATGTAAGTGTAGGTTGCCATGGCTGACCACACTCCTTAACAGTAGGTGACGGTATATGCAACTGACAGTTGCGAGCCGCTAAGGAGCCTGAAGAAGAAGACGAAGAAGAAGGAACACCTGTGTATTGAATGACAAAGAGAAACAAAGGACAAACAAGTAGAAACACATGGACAAGTCCAAGGGATGTAACACTAGTTTACAAAAGACATAAGTTACCCATGACTCTACTATGTATTGTGTCACTGAGTCATGGTCTAGATACATAGCTAACAATCCAAAGCTAGCAAAACAACAACAGTGTTTCTCTGTTCATTAGTGGTGAGCTAGCTTCTGAGCTTAATTTCACTTTCTGCAGGTCCGACAGTGATGTCCTACAGCAGTTGGTACAGCTGTTTTCTTCTGTTCAAATTTTATTGTTTTTACCCCAAAACTCTCTGAACGCAAAGCCCAGTAGGCCTACTGCACTCCTTGTGGTAAATTCTGTTTGGATTTCAAACTCATCTCACTGACTTAGAAAACATGAAATGTTATCAGCCATGATAAATAAACACGAATATCTCAGTGTGAAATTCCTCATTAACAATTATTTTTAATCATTGTAAGTGGTAAGTTCATCACTGGCTACCTTGCCTATTTTATGCCTTTGCCTTTTTAAGTAATCTACTTAATCATTTAATAAAGACACAATTTGGTTGTCACTTGACAAAAAAGCTACTTGTTTGCAGGCCCTGCACTGAACCCCATTCTAACCCCATTTTAGCCTAATAATGTAAGTCCAATACCTCGAAAAGCATAGGTGTGATTCAGTGTTGGTTCAATTGACTTGGTGTTGTACTGTGATGATTGTGTTCCCTTAATTTTTGGAGCAGTGTATTGTCAGGTGAATTCATTCCCTGGTCAAGCAATCACACTTTACCTTGCAGACAAGGTAATTGGGTGACGGGAACTATTAGTATGCTGTGACCACAATTCAAATCACCAGCCAAAATAACAGTTGTGAAATAATTATGTTTTAGCAACAGTTATTTCACCAGATGGTCACAAGGAATTCTACCACAAGACGTTTAATCAGTTGTCTGCAATGTATGTTTTATGACTGTAAATACCTTCAATCTTTGCTGAGAAAGAGAGTGAATCAAAATATATATAGAAATATGCAAAACTCTTAGGCTACCCCCAAAAAATCTTTCAAGCTCTTTATCTGGGGCTAAGTGTCCATTTTCTCATATAAAACACTATACTAAAGCTGTGCATGATCAAAATAAGAGTTATCATGTTAATTTTAGACCTTGTTGGTATGGTAAGGGTTTACTTGACCTCTAATGTTGTGAATTCGCACTACGCTATATAGTGAGGCGCAGGATTAAGACAACGTGCTAGTAACCTGGGTAATCCTAACTAATCTGCCTCTGCTTCGCCACTCTTGAACGTAAGAGAGTTTGGGAGCGGCAGACTGTGAATGTCTGCTGGAATATGGCGCTAAACCAAGGTTTTGCTTTCTCTGGCCTTGCATAGTGAATAATGAATCTACTTATCTTTTTACAGGTGTTACCGTGTTGCTTTTTTGTGGTCCATTCATGCCCTGCTTTGTGTACATGTGTCTACCAAGGAGGAAGCAATGGGACAGGTATCAGGTAGCGTACAGTTCAATTATTAAATTCCATATTTGAGTGCCTAAATTCTTGCATATTGGTAGATCTGCAGTTATTTGCCTAACATCTTTCATCACTATTATACTTTAAAAATACACTGTACTATATACAGCAATACCTGTAAGAATAATCCATGAGTGTGTGAAGTTGACTGTGGCCTCATGTGCTAAAATCTATCTATCTATATACAGTGGGGAGAACAAGGATTTGATACACTGCCGATTTTGCAGATTTTCCCACTTACAAAGCATGTAGAAGTCTGTCATTTTTATCATAGGTACTCTTCAGCTGTGAGTGATGGAATCTAAAAAGAAATCCAGAAAATCACATTGTATGATTTTTAAGTAATTAAAATAAGTACAAACCTGATTGCAAAAAAGTTGGGACACTGTACAATTGTGAATAAAAACAGAATGCAATGATGTGGAAGTTTCAAATTTCAATATTTTATTCAGAATACAACATAGATGACATTTCAAATGTTTAAACTGAGAAAATGTATCACTTTAAGGGAAAAGAAAGTTGATTTTAAATGTCATGGCATCAACACATCTCAAAAAAGTTGGGACAAGGCCATGTTACCCACTGTGTGGCATCCCCTCTTCTTTTTATATCAGACTGCAAACGTCTGGGGACTGAGGAGACAAGTTGCTCAAGTTTATGAATAGGAATGTTGTCCCATTCTTGTCTAATACAGGCTTCTAGTTACTCAAATGTCTTAGGTCTTCTTTGACGCACCTTCCTCTTTATAATGCACCAAATGTTTTCTATGGGTGAAAGATCTGGACTGCAGGCTGGCCATTTCAGTACCCGGATCCTTCTTCTCTGCAGCCGTGACATTGTAATTGATGCAGTATGTGGTCTGGCATTGTCATGTTGGAAAATGCAAGGTCTTCCCTGAAAGAGACGACGTCTGGATGGGAGCATATGTTGTTCTAGAACTTGGATATAACTGTCAGCATTGATGGTGTCTTTCCAGATGTGTAGGCTGCCCATGCCACATGCACTCATGCAACCCCATACCATCAGAGATGCAGACTTCTGAACTGAGCACTGATAACAACTTGGGTTGTCCTTGTCCTCTTTAGTCCAGATGACATGGCGTCCCAGTTTTCCAAAATGAACTTCAAATTTTGATTCGTCTGACCACACCACTGGCATCCAGTATGGTTTTCCGGCCCTGACCCTTACGCAGAGATTGTTCCAGATTCTCAGAATCTTTGGATGATATTATGCACTGTAGATGATGATAACTTCAAACTCTTTGCAATTTATCTCTGAGAAACTCCTTTCTGATATTGCTCCACTATTTTTCGCCGCAGCATTGGGGGAATTGGTGATCCTCTGCCCATCTTGACTTCTGAGAGACACTGCCACTCTGAGAGGCTCTTTTTATACCCAATCATGTTGCCAATTGTTCCTCTAGCTGTTCCATATCTGTACATTTAACTTTTCCGGCCTCTTATTGCTACCTGTCCCAACTTTTTTGGAATGTGTAGCTCTCATGAAATCCAAAAAAAGCCAATATTTGGCATGACATTGCAAAATGTCTCACTTTCAACATTTGATATGTTATCTATATTCTATCTTTTTTGGAATAACTTAATATTTGGTACAGAAACCTTTGTTTACAATTACAGAGATCATACGTTTCCTGTAGTTCTTGACCAGATTTGCACACACTGTAGCAGGGATTTTGGCCCACTCCTCCATACAGACCTTCTCCAGATCCTTCAGGTTTCAGGGCTGTCGCTGGGCAATACGGACTTTCAGCTCCCTCCGAAGATTTTCTATTGGGTTCAGGTCTGGAGACTGGCTAGGCCACTCCTTAGTTGCCCTGGCTGTGTGTTTTGGGTCGTTGTCATGCTGGAAGACCCAGCCACGACCCATCTTCAATGCTCTTACTAAGGGAAGGAGGTTGTAGGCCAAGATCTCGTGATACATGGCACCATCCATCCTCCCCTCAATACGGTTCAGTCGTCCTGTCCCCTTTGCAGAAAAGCATCCCCAAAGAATGATGTTTCTCCACATGGCGAGTGGAGTTTAGACCAAAAAGCTCTATTTTTGTCTCATCAGACCACATGACCTTTTCCCATTCCTCCTCTGGATCATCCAGATGGTCATTGGCAAACTTCAGATGGGCCTGGACATGCGCTGGCTTGAGCAAGGAGACCTTGCGTGCGCTGCAGGATTTTAATCCATGACGGCGTAGTGTGTTACTAATGGTTTTCTTTGAGACTTTGGTCCCACCTCTCTTCAGGTCATTGACCAGGTCCTGCTGTGTAGTTCTGGGTTGATCCCTCACCTTCCTCATGATCATTGATGCCCCACGAGGTGAGATCTTGCATGGAGCCCCAGACTGAGGGAAATTGACCGTCATCTTGAACTTCTTCCATTTTCTAATTATTGTGCCAACAGTTGTTGCCTTCTCACCAAGCTGCTTTCCTATTGTCATGTAGCCCATTCCAGCCTTGTGCAGGTCTACAATTTTATCCCTGATGTCTTTACACAGCTCTCTGGTCTTGGCCATTGTGGAGAGCTTGGAGTTTCTTTTTAGAAAGGTAACGAGTTCAAACAGGTGCAGCTAATACAGGTAATTAGTAGAGAAGAGGAGGGCTTCTTAAAGAAAAACTGACAGGTCTGTGAGAGCCGGAATTCTTACTGGTTGGTAGGTGATCAAATACTTATGTCATGCAATAAAATGCTAATTAATAATTTAATTGAATGATTTTCAGGATTTTTGTTTTAGATTCCGTCTCTCACAGTTGAAGTGTACCCATGATAAAAATTACAGACCTGTACATGCTTTGTAAGTAGGAAAACCTGCAAAAGCGGCAGTGTATCAAATAATTCTTATAATAAATGTTATAGGTCCTATTTTGGCACTACTCACTTACTTTATGTCATTCATATATCATACTATTTGCTCTGACAGGTCTGTTTTGTGTGGTGAAACCCGCATGTCAGTCATTCCCCTCAATGCTCCAGCTGACACAGTTAAGTTGCGTCTGGAGAAGACCTCTGTCTCCAGAGTGCCACGGGCAGCCTTCTTCTACTTGTCTGAGCTCCAGTTCCTGTGGCTGACCTACAATTCCATCACCTCCATCCACCCCAGCAGCTTTCTTAACTTGAAGGCAGGAATGGGCAGGCTACCGCCTATATATTTTATCCTCATTATTTAAATGAACATATAAACTAGACAGAAAATAAATATATTTGATGTACAAACAGTACAAAATGTACAGTGGGGTTAAGTCTGGACTTTAACTAAACCATTCCAAAACTGAAACTTTCTTGAACCATTCTGATATAGACATGCTTGCTTGCTTCATCTCATGGCCTAACAATCCCCTATAGATACAAAGCAGAATGAATGGTTCCTTCACTGATGGCAAGTTTTCCTGGTATAGATCCATGTCATCGTGTAATGCGCTGCCACAAAAGGTTACTCAGGGAGACAGCAAGTTTAGCTTAAAGTTTTTCAGCAAAGCATCCTCAAACCACGACACTGTCGCCAGCATGCATCCTCACACCATGACATTGCCGCCACCATGTGTGTTTCGTTGGTATTCACCAGACATAATTCACTGAAGTTGCGTGGAACTCCAGGGCATTAGAAATGTCTTTTTGACTCTTTCAAGATCGATTTGCATCAACATCTGTTCTCCTGAGGTGTTGGGGAACGTCGTTGAAGTTTGCATGATGTGACTATAGAACCTGTGTAGTGACAACTTCAGTCAATGTCAAGCAAGATTTTTTTTTACCCAGATTATTAGTTGCAACGTTGCATTAGGATGGCTGTGTCAATAAAACCCTATCAAGATATAATAGATATGCATGTTTGTGCTGAACCATGAGCTTATGTCAAAAACAAACAACCTTTTGTGAGGGAAATAATTTGTGCTTCACATTAGATTTAAAGCGGTAGCTCTTGTCACAGTTTAAAAAAGAAATGTAAATGGCCAGAAAAAAATCTGTGAACACAACATTTACCATGCCTTCAGTGGATGTGTAGGAGGAGGATTCTTGAAATCTAAGCTCCAATAAAATTCATAGCCATTTTAGCCATTGGAGCCATCACTTAATTTAAATCAATGAAATACAAACGCTTCCAGACCCCCAAGGAGGCGTGATGATATTTGGAGGTATGGCCTTGCAAGACTACGTCTGGACAGACTAAATCAAATTGCATGGAATCACACAGGCATGGTGTTATGGTAGCCATGTTTGCAACACTAGCCTTGAAGTAGTTAATTGGTATTGTATGAGAACTACAGTGTTTGTTGGTCATGTCTCCTTGAAGGCACTGCGTG
Organism: Esox lucius; assembly: GCF_011004845.1. Lineage (NCBI taxonomy): Eukaryota > Metazoa > Chordata > Actinopteri > Esociformes > Esocidae > Esox > Esox lucius. The sequence continues at coordinate 17,621,008 of NC_047583.1, forward strand.
AGCTGCGATTGGATGGAAATCTTCTCTCTACCTTCCCCTGGGAGGGTCTTAGAGACACACCAAGGCTGCGAACCCTGGGACTGCACAATAACCGCCTCTCCAGCCTCCCTTCCCATGCTGCCCTTTTTCTTCCCAATGTCACCTATCTGGACCTGTCTAGCAACAGACTGACCACACTGCCCCCAGAGCTGTTGGATCTCTGGCTCCCTCTCCCTGGCCAGCTGGCACGCCCCACACAGAGAAGAGTGTTGGGTATGGTTCACTAAAGTAATGTTGGTGTTATATACAAAGAACAGCATATGAAACCGAGAAATGCTCACATCTCAAATGCTCACACAAAACGTGCATTTCCTATTGGATGTGTTTCTCTGTGTCTCCAGGTCTCCATGACAATGTGTGGCAATGTGACTGCCAGATCTCCATGCTGCTGACCCAGTCCAAGTTCCAAGGGAGCCCTGTGGTTCTCATGGACCAGCTTCTGACCTGTAGCCGTAGTGAGGGGTCTGCCGTCCAGCTGGAGGACTTGACGCAGTGTCAGAGGCCCTCTGTTCAACCCTTAGCAACCCGGGTCACCTCCACCCTGGGCAGTAACGTGATGCTTCGCTGTGATGCCACAGGCTACCCAACTCCAGTACTCACCTGGACCAAAGCTGCCGGAGCCTCGATATACAACACAGGTCTCTATAAACATTCTGTGTATTATTCCACCAATTCTGACATTTGATTTAATGTATTTCTAACATTCTGTCACAGAGAGCGGATGTTCAATTTTGCCCTTAATTTGACCTTAAGTTAACAGGTGGAATTATTTTAAGATATCATAGATTATTTAGTCATTTCATATGGAGTTTGAGGATCTATATAGGTATTCCCCAAAAAATAAACAAATATATGAATGAAATTATGGTAAAATGGGCCTATACAGTTATTATGCATAAAACAATAACATTGATTAACTGTTAGTCCAATGATTCATTTTGGAGTGCTTATCTTATATCAATTAGTTCAAAACATTTTATGGTAATAATGAGTTTCCAAATCCCTTTTACAAATGTTTACCGCAACAATACTTATCTTAACAGTAAATCACTAGATAGGCTTGTGAGCGCCTTGCAGCACAACCATCTTTGTATTTCAGAGACTACTGAGTCTAAAGTGTGTATGTAGGAGTTTGTAACTCTAACCTCTTGGTCATGACATTCATTACAGATCTTTTCAAGAAAAAAGCCGCAGATAACTCTGAACAGCCACAGATAAAAAAAAACACGATCTACAAAGAACGTGTTCAACAGGCATTTTCCTTTCAGAAGATGTAACATAGGCTTTTGTAGCCAAAATGTTTAGAGAATGCTACTTTTTTACCTTTATATTAATGCAGGTGGATTCACAGGATTTATACTTTTACAGGTGGATTCACAGGAGTCAGATTGACACATTAAAAACTGTGGATGACAGAATGTGATGATGTCACACTCAGACAGCTGATTTATACTTAAAACAAAAAACTATTGATTGCCGTAATAAATTAAAAATACACCTCTATGATCAAGACTTTGTGATCCTAAAAGTCATAAATCTTACAGGAAGTCACGGAAGGCGTATAAAGTTAAAAATAGAATATGATTCCACTTTATTCATTGGTGTAATTCTTCATGTGGTCTATATTATAAGTCATTGTTTAAGATGGAAGATTGGTGCACAATTTCTATCCAATATTAAAAAGTTATACAAAAGGCACTTATTTAATGGATCAACCCCTTTAATGTTGCAACCTTTTGAACTCTAGGTGTTGGGGGTGATTGCTGTGCCTCTTTTTCTGAAGAATAAAACCCGCAAGTCGTCTTCTAGATCCTCATCCAACAATAGAAAACCTCTTTGTAGCTATTTAAACAAACAAAATAAATAATAGTCATTGTTTGCAAGGGTGAATAATAAAATATATATAAGCCATTACTTTGAGACAATATGGAATATCATTCACAGTGGTGTGGTATTGCTTTCAAAAGTGTGATTATGTTTGATCTTGTCAGAATGCTGTCAACAACGAGAAAGTAAACCTGACCCTGAAAAACTACCCATCAACTTGGACAGCTGTAAGTAGCCTACTTCACCTTAACCACACCCGTATATTTTGACCATCTTGTTGCTATATATCTTGTCAATAGACAAGAGTTGTCTATTTTGTGTTCTATTTCAGTTATTCAGGAATCTCCACATGTAGGAATCCGATGGTCTATCATCAGCCTCAATGGACTTTCATACAAGGATGCGGGAGAATATCGGTGCCAGGCACAAAACATGGCAGGAACAGCAGAAGCCCCCATTAGACTTAGGGTGTTGGGGGTAATTGCTGTGCCCCCTTTCCTAAAAAATAAGACCCGCAAAGCATCTTCTAGATCCTCATCCAACAATAGAAAACTTCTCCCACAAAAGCTGAAGTGGTCACAGAATAACACTTCAATTTTCACCACTAAGAAGAAGACTCTTCTTAACCTCAACTATGTTACACCTCCCACAAACAAAAAACAGAGCATTAAAATATCCCAGGTCCCCTCCCCCCTGAAAAAAATATCGTCATCCTCACCACATAACTACATACCCAAACGCAAAAAAAACTCAGTCCCAAAGTCAAACAGAGAATCTCAGATATTTGTCAATACTATACCCACCTCACCTGCAAAGTCTATCACTCCATTGTCTTCACCAGCATCATACCAGGACCAACTATAGTGGCCAATTGATCTGCTACTATAATGGCCCTTCTATATTCCATAACTATTGAAAGACACGTCCATTTATAAAAGTCACAACACTGCATCTGTTTTATTATGTCTGTGAATGCACTGGCAGAGCCACTGAGCATAATTCTTTCCCTGCTATTTCTGAGTTGGTAAACAAACTCAATGGGTGTATTGGGTTTATGATAAAAAGGCATGGTTGTCGATTCACTGCCACCTGCTGTTATGAATTAGGTCCACAAGGGACGTTCAACCAAAAACATTGGAACAGAATATATAAGTAATCTTCCCCATTGAAGTTCAACCAGGCCTGAATTCAAGTAGTAATAACACACACAGTTGAAATAGTTTGGTCCAGGGCTGCAGATTTATCTTTTCTTAAAAAGAATTGTCTCAGAAGCTAAAGATCCCGAAGGTTCTGCACTTTTTGTGTTGTGTTCTTTGCATGTATTTTTATTAGCTAAAAGGAAGGATGGATTACATATGCATTTAGAGTATTTTACATTTGTATAACATAGCATTTAGTTGACATATTCATGACATTTTGGCCAAAATGTAGAAGCAGAGACCCTTGGAGTATGTATTGTAAAAAGTTTTTTTAACATTTGCCAAATAAAAAAAAGATGAAATTCAATATCTATGTTTATACTTGTTATTTTCGTACATCAATAAAAAAAAATTATATTCAAAAACGTTAAATAAAATAGCATGTACATAATAAGGGTGAGTACTGTGTAAATTGTTTTCCAATCTTTTGGCATAAAATATAACATATTACCTTTTTTGTTATACAGTATTTTTTGCTTATCTTTATCAAGGGTGCTGGGTGCCAAACATTTTAGAAGTGACTTTAGTTTGTATCTTGTCAATATTGACTTATTGATTTTGTTGCATTACAATGGATTGAAATTTACTTGTCCTTTTTCATTATAGATCTTCACAAAACATTTACCTACAGTGAATTAGTTCAGTAGTCAAATTAGGCTTAACAAATCACATACTAACTTACATTGACTCAATCTGTGTGAAATAACATACCAGTTCTAACTCTGTCCCTAATATGGTTATTAGTGTACATTTTAGAGTATTATGAAAATGGAACACACAAAGCAAAAATATCTAATTTTCAAAGTACTCACCCAGCCAACAGAACCTGTTAGCCTTTTAGTCAAATATGGAGGGGCATTCGGTTAAGACACACCTCGCTACACCGAAGATGTAATTCAAAGTCCATCCATTCATTTGTGAAAACATACCATTCACTACAGTGTTCTGGAAAGGTGTTCCTGACTAGAGAAAATCGCATATGTTCTCCAAGTCATCAAAAGGACTGTTTTCAAACTTGGAGTTTCATGATGGTGATTTACTTATAAATTATGCAAATATAAAAAACATATTCATCCAGCAAAAAATGGTTTTGCAAAATGACTTTGTTCTTCACAGATGTCCCAGTCTGCATCCTGAGTGCAGGATAACATTCTGAAATAATACTAACCATAGCTCAGGGTTCTCCCAAAAGAATGTGCTGCCCCGAGTTCATTATTTGGCTAAAAGTAATGACTGCCTATAAAACTGTAGAATCTAACCAATGGGATCCAAAAACAGAAGAGGGAATAGGGTATCTTGGGTTCTCCATTTCCAAAGCTTTACTGGCTTCTGCTTATAATTTACAGTTTTGACAGTTCGAGGTTGAAAGAACACATTGCCCACTTCATACGTGTGGTAAAGATTACAATGACAAACAGTTTTCTAATTAGGAGCATACCTTTAAGATATCCTATATTTTAGTTTTTACTACTGTAATTATTTAATTTTTTATTTTGTAAATAAAGGTGAGAAAACATTGAAACCCATTTGGAATTAATTTTAAAGCCACAGTATGCGTGACTGTCATTATTTTTGCAAAGCTTTAATTTGATATGATGAGCAATATATAATTTCAAACTTTAGCCAAATAAATTCATTATGTGCTTGAGTCATGAATTAATTTGTTCATTATAGGAAATACATGTTTTGTTAATAAATTGTAGCAAATAATATGTGATTCAATATATGCACAATCCAGACTAAGACACACTGGAATTCTTATTGTCTCAGTACACCATAGCATCCTATGTGGTTCATGGCAACCCTAAGAGGTCTGTGCACTGTTTATCCCATTGAATTGTGGCCACCTATGATACAATAAGTCCTTTGTTTTACTACACATATACAGCCAAAAGGCCACTTTGATCGTGCTTGGCCATGTTTACTCAACTGATCCTAAATGTAAGTATGGGTCTTACTGGAATTTTTGTTGTTCTATTAATAGAGCCAAGAAAACTAACACATGGTAAATACACTGATTGAACATGAATTTCTTTAGAGTTTGTTTAGTGTGTGTTAGTTTACCAAGGATTAGTGTTATGTGATTTGTTAGTGGACTAGAACACTTTTTGATGTCATTTTAAACTTGTTTATACTGAATGCTGTTTAGACTACCAAAACACAAATCAAACTGAAATGTGACTTTTGCCTCCCAGTTGTTGATTGACAGGGAAAGATAAATGATTAACTCTGCAGTATGAATATCGATGCACTGCGTTTTTGGCATAGTATATAAGACTTGCCTCCAGTGTGGGCTTCCCTCTCTCTAATGTGTTGTAGACACCTCCTCTTTGTCTTCTTCTACACCATTCCAGTCCTGTTATCTCCACCTCCCACAGGCTGCCGTGCATTTAATGACAGACACACCAAGCTTGGATCAGCTCAGAAATATTATTTTCTCTCAAATATTCTCTAATCTGCATTTAGTAGCTTTACAGAGCAGCCTCTTGTATCAGGTTCTCCAGAAACTGAACTGTGTTGAGTATTATACTCACTCTGCTGCAAATCTGAATATCCTAACTGGAAATATTTCACTTTCCACATTGTAACTCCTGTAGGGGATTCAGAGGATACCTGTAGCCACAGCGGATGGTCTTACCTTACTAAACTGGGCACCATGGTGGAAAGCATGGAGTTTGAGAAGGAGGAGAAGAGCTATTGCATCCAGGGAAAGCATGTAGCCACTATCTGTGCTGTGGTAGTGCTATCGGCTGTAGCTGTGGGGCTGGGGGTGGGCCTCACACGACAAGACTGCATCTTAGCTAACCCACCCCCGACAGAGGAACCCCCCAAGCCAACCGCCACTTCACCCCCACCAGTCGACAGGGGCCCCTGCAAGCCCTCTAACAACACTGATGGTGACTGGAAGAATTTCCGTCTGCCTGACTACGTGAAGCCATTGCACTATGACCTCCATCTGGATCCTGACCTGACCACTGACCTCTATATGGGGAGCGTGTCCGTGCACCTGGAGGTGACCAGAGCGACGAAGCACCTTTGGCTTCACATCCGGGAGACATTTGTCAGTGCAGTCCCGACGCTTGTCCTGAAAACATCACAGGCTCAAAGGGACAAGATCGTAAACATCAAGGGTTGTTTTGAATTCAAACCTCAGGAGTATGTAGTAGTGGAGGCGGCAGAGGAACTTGTGCCCACCAAGCCTGGGGAGGTGTATATTCTCAGCCTGAATTTCCAAGGCTGGCTCAATGGATCTCTGGTGGGCTTCTACAGAGTCACCTACACAGAGAATGGGGCCACCAAGTAAGTCCTGGATGTTAGGAATATATGGATGGGTGTATTTCAGTATATTTAAGGTACACAAAATGGTTGTTTCCCTCAATTTATGAAGAAAGAATCAGAAAGTGGAGTTAAAGAGCAAGAAGATGGTTACTGACAAATGAAGCTATTAGGGGAAAACACTAGATTACAGCAGTCAATAGTATTTACCAAAGACATTTTTATTTGTTCATAGTTTTATACCCATAATTAGTCTTACAAATTACTGAATTTTACATGATTAATATACATGCTATACCTACAATTTACATAGGACCATAGTTTCAAATGTAAAGTTTCTAGAAAATGTGTTGTTCTGAGGGAAGAAATGACAGCTGTTCAAGAGAGCTGTTCTAAATATTTTTGGTTGTAATGGCAATGAAATATATTGAGTTTATCACAATTATTCTAAAAGACAGCAGTTACTTGTTATCGCATCTAACTAGTATCCAAAAGGTTGCCAAATCAAAGCTGGCAAGCATAAACATTTAAATTTTTAGCTGTTAGATAAAATGTGTAAGTCATTATGGATTAGACAGTCTGATAACATTCTTAACATCTAAATGAACATGAAAAGATGATCTTATACAGCAAATTAGCCAACAATGCATAGCTAGTGGTGTATTAGTGGGCTGTTTTAGGTTTTAAGGGGAATAATGACCAATCAGAATTTTGATAACTTTGTGTTTCTGAGTGTAACAATGTTGTGCATATGAGGCCCAGAAGTTCCCTGGAAAATAATATTACAAATGTTGGACAGATGTTGTTCACTAGTAAATAATGCTACAGATTGTGGATTATCTGTAGAATTATTATATCTAGTAAATAATGCTACATTATTCACTAGTAAATATGCTAATATTTTTTAGAAATATAGAAATGATAATAAACATACCCTTTTATTTATTTATTCTCTGAAAACAGTTTGCTATCAATCACAGTATTTTCAATATACTTTTGAGCTAGCAATGCTATATACTGTACATTTGTGCTCAAAAGTTTGCATAGCCTTGGAGAATTGGTAATATATGAACTATTTGTAAAGAAAACATGAGTAAGCAGGCAAAGCACATGTCTGTTATTTCTTATGGGATTCACATTCAACTGTAGGTCATAACAGAATGACACAATCATAAAACAAAACATGGCAAAAAAGAAAAAAATGAACTGACCCCTGTTCAAAAGTCTACATACCCTTAGTTCTTAATAATTGTATTGCCCCCTTCAGCATCAAGTACAGCGTGCAGTCTTTTGTAATAGTTGTCTATGACACCCCAAATTATTGCAGGTGGTATAGCTACCCATACAAAGTCTTTGGTCATCTTGCATGAACCGCATGTTTGAGACCTCCTCAGAGTGATTTGATGATATTAAGGTCAGGAGACTGTAATGGCCAGAAGCCACTCCAGAACCAGTCCATCTTTTTCTGTTGTAGCCACAGGAGGGTCAACTTGGCCTTGTGCTTGTTGTCATGCTGGAAAATCCAAGAGTGTCCCATGCGCAGCTTTCGTGCAGAAGAATGCAAATTGTCTGCCAGTATTTTCTGATAACATGCTGCATTCATCTTGCCATTTTCTACAAGATTCCCTGTGCCTTTAGAGCTCACACACCCCCAAAACATCAGTGAGCAACTACCGTGCTTTACAGTATGGATGGTATTCTGTTCACTATAGGCCTTGTTGACCACTCTCGAAACATATCGCCTATGGTTGTGACCATAAAGCTCTATTTTGGTCTTGTCACTCCAAATTACAATGTGCCAGAAGCTGTGAGGCATGTAAAGGTGTTGTCAGGCATATTGTAACCAGGCTTTTTTTTTGGCATTGGTGCAGTAAAGGCTTCTTTCTGTCAACTCGACCATGCAGCTCATTTCTGTTCAGGTCTTGTCGTATTGTGCTCCTTGAAACAACCACACCGTCTTTTTCCTGAGGTTACCTGTGGGTTTTAATTATTCGGGCAGTTTCTACTGAAATTTTTCTTGGTCTACCAGACCTTGGCTTGGTATCAAGAAATCCCTGAATTTTCCACTTCTTAATAAGTGATTGAACAGTACTGACTGGCATTTGCAAGGCTTTAGATATCTTTTTATATCTTTATCCATCTTTATACAGTTCCATTACCTTGTTATTACCTTGTCCATTACCTTGACAGTTCTTTTCTGCTCCCCATGGGTCAGTATCTAGCCTGCTCAGTGCATCCACATTAGAGCTAACAAACTCATTGACTATGTATACATAGACACTAATTGCAATTGAAAAAGCCACAGGTGTGGAAAATTCACCTTTAGTTGCCATTTTCACCTGTGCGTGTGACCTTGTGTGTCTGTAACAAGGCCAAACATTCAAGGGTATATAAACTTTTGATGAGGGCCATTTGGGTGATTTCTGTTATCATTATGATTTAAAAAGCACCAAGACAACCATGGGATAATAAATGGCTTCATATGATTACTATCCTTAAATAAAAGATGATCAGTCATATTATCAAAATCAATGCCAACATTTCATGCGCACAACTGTACATAACAGATTTTTGTGTGTTGGGAAACATTCTTCATCAAGAAAATGAGGGAATTGCCTATCATTGCTTCGTTTACTGTCATTATATGACTGGCTCAATTACAGATAATATGTAACTGTCTATGTAACAGATAAGCTGACTGAGAGCCAATCCTAATTTAGAACAACTTGGCCAAAGGCATAGCAATTGCAAGACCAACAGTCACATGTTAATACAATCTTTTACAATTCGTTCCATTCATTGGCAGCAGAGAACTTACAGAATGATGGCCGAAGGAGGTATTGACTTTAAAGTATACCAGTGTGAGAAACCTACCAGTTATGAGTTGCTGTTTTTTTTAAATTAAAGTGTAGGTGAAGGACATTGTGTTCAGAAAGTATTCAGACAGCAGTACTTTGCTCAAGTACCTTTGGCAATGATTACAACCTTGAGTATTCTTGAGTATGACGCTACAAGCTACAAGACCTGTTGGAAGGTGAACCTTCGCCCAGTTTAATGTCCTGAGAGCTCTGATGCAGGTGTTCATCACGTCTGTCTGTACATTGCTCTATTCATCTTTCCCCTGATCCTGTCTAGTCTCTCAATCCCTGCCACTGAAAAACAACCCCCCCGGGATTATGCTGCCACCGCCATGCTTTACCGTAGGGATGGTATTAGCCAGGTGATGAGTGGTGCCTAGTTCCTTCCAGACATGACGTATGATGTTCAGGCCAAATATATAATTTTTTTCTCAGGGTTTGAGAGTCCTTTATGTGAATTTTAGCAGGCTGTCATGTGACTTACTGAGGAGTCGCTTCTATCTGGCCACTCTACCATAAAAGCATGATTGGTGGAGTGCTGCAGAGATTATTGTCCTTTTGGAATGCCTGATTAATGGTGTGCTGCAAGAGATTGTTGTCTTGTGCATCCACAAAATCCCGTCTCGAAGCTCAATGGACAGTTCCTTTATAAACAATGTCCCATCAATTGAACTTACCAAGTGAACTCCAATCAAGTTGTTGAAAGATCTAGAAGGATGATCAATGGAAAGGGAATGCAGCTGAGCTCAATTTCGATTGTAATAGCCAAGCGTCTGAATTCTGATGTAAATGTGATATTTCAGTTTGCCATCATTACTAAAAGAAAATATTACTTGGTCATTATGGGGTATTGTTGGTAGATTGATTGAAAAAAAAATCTATTTAATTCTCATCAGAATATGACTGTACAATAACAAAATGTGGAAAGAGTTTAAAGGCTGTCAGGTTTTTAATGCACAGCAGTGTCTTTCCTGGTATGTCAATAAGTATGACTTGAAAGGTGGACAGAAATGGCCATGAAGCATTTATTTTGTATTTGATGATTCAGTCATAATCCAGCAAATTGTGCATTAGTAGTACAAGATAGTAATAAAACATGGTGACTGTAACTTGCGAGGTATGGCAGGACCAAGGAGCATAGATGGTGAACAAGGAGTTTTAATGATCAGGCTAAAGAATCTCTTGTTCAAAACAAAAGACTCAAAAGGCAATGTCACAATAAAACAATGACCAACACCAAACACAGGGAACTGGGGAGACTAAATAGAGAGATAACGAGGGATAAACGAGACACAGGTGAACTCAATCAAAGAACATAGAAACAGAACAAACAGAACCAATATACACCGAACATAGAAATGCAACAGCCGGCATTACACAGGCCAGCTGTTACAGTGATGTAGTTGTTCACGGAATGATGCCATGTTTTTTCTCCCAAGAAAAATTGCTGCCACCGACCATGAACCAACAGATGCCCGGAAATCTTTCCCTTGTTTTGATGAGCCAAACAAAAAGGCCACCTACAACATCTCCATTACCCACAATGAAGACTATGAAGCCATCTCCAATATGCCAGTGGAGGTAAGGTCTATCCAATTAAAAAAGTTATGCTCCAATAAATACATATTTTCTGTACATTTCTCAAAACAGATGGCACATTACTTGTTCATTTATTTGAAGCTATATTGAGAGTCAGAGAGAGAATTTCATGAATGCAAAAGGAAGAGCCATACATAGTTTGGTCTATACCAGAAGCTGATTGTCATCTTTATTCAACTAAAGACTACTTACTTTTTAGGGCAGCCCCGAACGGATATCTAACCGCAAAATCAAAACATCCTTCCAGAGGTCTGTTCTAATGAGTACCTATTTGGTATGTTTTGCTGTGCACCAGTTTACATTTGTGAACAGGACATCGTCTAGAGGAATTCCTGTAAGTACTTGTAATTTGTCTCTGCAATCATTATTGGAAGTCCCTCCTGTAAATTAATATAAATATAAGTTATATATGTTATAGGTTATATAGTCTAATCATGAGAGTCTGTCAATGTCAATGTTTGAAATATTCTATTAGCTATGTTGATATACAGTACAATCCACAGTATTGGGACAGTGAAGTGCTTTTTGCTGTACACTCAAGGCATATGAAAATATGATTAATCACAACTCTTTTCTGCCTGTTTCAACACATTTCTGTTATACCAACTGAGAATAACAGCACTTTCAGACTTCTTTCCCCCATTTAATGCATGGAAAATGAAAATTCAACTTAAAGCAAATGTAAGAAGTAGAAAAGCTATAATTTAATTGCAATTCTCTTGCATGCTAACAGCAGTGAGTATGTGACCCACTGACATCACCAAACTCTTGGTATCATCCTTTGAAATGCTGTGTCAAGCCTTTACCAAAGCCACTTTGAACTGTTGCTTGTTTGGGGAGTTTCCTCTTCAGCTTGGATTTAAATCAGGAGATTAACTAGGCCAGTCCAAATTGTTTCACATCCCCCCCCCCCCCGATAAACTCATTGGTTGCATTGGCTGTGCGTTTTGGAACATTGTATTGTAGCATTGCAAAGCCCACCCTGTGAGTTTCATGGTTTTTTTTGTACATTGGTAGCCAAGATTCTTCTGAACACTTCTGAATTAATCTGTTGCTGCCATTTGTTACATCATCAATAAAGATAAATGAGTTCCAGAGATAGCTATGATTGCCCATGCCAAGACATTACCTCCACCATGCTTTACAGATGAGGTGATAGGCTTTGGGTCACCTGCAGTTCCCTTTTTTCTCCACACTTTGGCCTTCCCATTACAGTACCTAGATAAAGGTTCATCTTTGTCTCATTTGTCCATAAAACTTCAATACTGAATTGGAAAATCTCTGTACTTATCTTATCTTGCCTTTCGGCTTTTGGTGCTTATCAGAAGTTTGCCTCTTGCGTTGTTGCCTTTGCGGTGTTGCCTTTGTAATTCTGCCGCCTAAAGCTTCTGGAAACAGTAGATTGTGACACTTTCACCCCAGCATTCTGGAGGTTGTTAGTGATTTCACTGACCCTTATTCTAGGGCTATTTTTCACATCTGGTCATTTTTGTGTCATCAACTGCTGTTGTTTTTCTTCATTAACCAGGTCATTGCTGATTGCTTTCTTTTTCAGGACATTCCAAACCATTGTTTTAGATATGCCCAACTTTTGTGCTATGGTTCTGTTTGAGTTCCTCTTTTCTTTTAGCATCCAAATTGCTAGCTTTTCTTTCATAGACAATCCCTAGCCCATGTATCATGGATTATGCTTATTGCTAGAATGGATTATGTTTACTGACACCAAACACAAACTCCAAATGCCAAAGCGGATGATAAAATTGAGACTACACATGTATGTCTATTTTGTGGGTGAACTGTCATTGCAACAGGGAATACCTGATCAATTGGAAACCGCTGTGAGAGAAACATCCCAATACCTATGCTCATATAAAATGGGAGGATGGAACTTCCATTTTTTGGTAAAATAAGTGGTAAAACAGACAGAAATAAAAGGTGACAGTCTTTATTTTGACTCATATTCATCTTTTAATCATATTTTCATATGCCTTGAGTGTACAGCAAAATAAATGAAACTTTGACTTTACTGTCCTAATAGGTATTGAGAGCTCTGTAACTTCTCTCTCTGATCTGTTACAGCTGTTCATCTTCACTTGTCATTGATATTGTTTATTTTTTATAACATTTTCAATTGAATAAAACACACACACAATTGCACATAATGTGGACAGTATATACCTAAATCTACTTTTAAATAATTTTCTTCCAGTTGCGAATTTATGCACAACCTTCACAAATCGGGACAGCGGAGTATGCTGCTAACATGACTGTGGTCATTTTTGACTTCTTTGAGGAATATTTCAACATGAATTACTCCATTCCTAAGTTAGGTAAATTGTGATGTGTCTGTCTGTAAACTCTTGTTCTCACTGTGGAAGCCAGCACTGGAAACAGTTAATTTGCATAGTTGCCAATAATGTATAGGTAACACTTTGTATTAACTTGATGTTATAGCATGTACATAAAAAATTAATAACATTGTTTACCAGATGGTGTTAATACAAAGTACTCCATGTACATTTAATACAGCTCTGGAAAAAAATAAGAGACCACTGCAAAATGATCAGTTTCTCTGGTTTTACTATTCATAGGTATGTGTTTGAGTAAAATGAAAATGTTTATTTTATTCTATAAGCTACTGACAACATTACATGCTAATTCCAAATAAAGATATTGTCATTTAGGGTATTTATTTGTAGAAAACAACAACTGATCAAAATAACCATAAAAAGATGCATTGTTTTCGGACCTCAAACAATCTAAAGAAAACAAATTCATATTCATTTTTCAACAACAAAATACTAATAAATATGCATCTTGGCATGCTCTCCACCAGTCTGTCACTTTGCTATCAGGTGACTTCAGCCTGAATCTTCTTTGCTTCTCATTGATGAAGGGCTTTTTTCTAGCTTTGCACGACTTCAGCCCTGCCCCTAGGAGCCTGTTTCTAACCGTCCTCTCCGTGCACTTCACCCCAGCTGCTGTTAGCCATTATTTTTGCAGGACACTTGATGTCATCCTACAGTTGTTGAGTGACATTCAAATGAGTTGATGGTCATCTCGGTCAGTGGACAGTCGTTTTCACACTCTGCCAGTCTGTAGCTTGGTTGTCCCCAATGTTTGTTGCATGACCTTGTTCTTATGAACCGCTGTCTTAGAAATGTTCAGGATGGAAGCAATGTGTCACTCACTGTATCCCTCTGCCAGTAAAGCCAGAATTGAACACTTCTTTTTCTCACTCAAAGCTTTCCTTTTGAACTCTTTTGTCATGCTGAATAGTACATTTTTATTCAAATTACCTTTGAGGTACTACTTGCACTGTTTTTTCCATCCAGCTGGTCTTATTGCAAGAGGATAGTGATGACCACAGCAGTGGTTTTTATACTTTTCTTCATTAAATTAGATTTGGTTCAGGAAATCACCTAATCACGTAAAGTTAAATAAAATGAGGTGTGCCTGTGTTGGAATTTAACAGACACTGGAATGGAATGGTTGCCATACATGTAGAGATGCTGATTTAAGAACAATTAGGAGTGGTCTCTTAAATATTTTCCAGAGCTGTATATACAGGGACTTTTCCACATTTTATTGTGTGATGGCATGACATCTACATTGATTTAATTTGTTTTAAGTTAGTTAAGTTAGTTTTAGATTCAGACGTTTTTTTTCTACTGATCAAGGCAAAAACTCCATAATGTCAAAGTAAACCATAACATCTGCAAAATGATTTAAATTAATTACAAAATATTAAACGTGTTTTCACCCATTTTGCTGTGACACACCTTAATGAGCTGTATGGTGCAATCAATTGTCTATAAAAGTCACATAATTAGTTGAATGCACCTGTGTGCAATTAAGGTGTTTTACATGATTTCAGGATAAATACCTTTATCTCAGTTGAGGTCCCACAGTTTCCTAACAGAAACTACATCATGAATACAAAGGGAAAACCTTACAAAAATCTTGTTGTCAACAAATCTGGGAATAATTAATAAACTATTTACAAATCAATTATAAAGGTTTTATTATATGGAGTTCCTTATAAAATGCTACCAATGTATTTCCTTTCTCTCAGATATGATTGCTATCCCTGACTTTGGAACTGGAGCCATGGAGAACTGGGGCCTGATCACTTACAGGGAGGCCAACCTCCTTTATGACGAAAACCAGTCTTCATCACACAACAAACAACGTGTGGCTAGCGTCATAGCTCATGAGCTGGTCCACCAGGTTAGAAACACCTCTGCCCAACATGTAACAGATAAACAACCACAATAACAACAATTTCTTAAATTACAATCCAACTTTCACACACTGTGATCTATTTGATGAATAGATCACACCAAACCATAAGACAGTTTCTACTGATAGCCTATATCCAAGAGTCTATGCGTCATTAATTCATGATCCAACATATAAAGCCTTTGATAGGTCGATGAACTGGACTGCACAGTGGTGTCTCTTTTCTGGAGAAACCATAAAATAATTTATTACTTTATGACGTGCCGTAATTGTGCTGTGTGTTTTTCTAATAACTGGCTAAACTGATAAAATCTCATTTGTGAATAAAAAGTGCTTACTCACAAGTGATTCAAGATTTTCACTAAAACAGAGAGTTTGGAAATAGGTCTATAATAATTTAACATTTTCAATAACACATTTCCAAATCAATGGAATTTCAGTTGATCTTAACAAAAGATTAAAAAGATAAGATAAAATTGGTGTAATAAAATCAGCAGCTACCTTTAAATAGAATGGATCTACTGTAAATGATCAGGAACAGGGATTTATTTGTATTCAAAGATTTGAGGGCTTTATGTACCTGATAGATTTGATGAACACCAGTAACAGCATTTTCAAGTAACAGAAGTAAAAACCTTTCTTTAATAGAAACAGTGCATTTATTCATAAGTTGCCTAAAAGTCAGCCAGTCAAGGTCAGAGTGCCTGGCCTTGGCCCACGTCATATCAGGATTAGTTACAAAGGCAGACTGATTGGACATACTGTAGATCTCACAATCCAAACATTCATAAGAAATACTGAAAACAAGATTGTCAAATACACATTTACATCTATACCACAAGAGAGATACTGTAGGTTCACATTGACTCACTGGTTATAGTGAGTCAATGTATGAAAGACTATACCTTGTATGAAAGCAATAACTACTATGGGGAAAGATTAGACATCACACCGTAAATGAAGAACTCAGATGCATGTTGGAAGGCAAATAACATCTGTATTCACCTAGTTACAGTATTACATTTGCTGTGACCGGGTTGACACGGCTTGTCTGTGAAAGGAGAAAAAAGCTGTTCTCAAGAAGGCTTGATTGGAGAATCTGTTGGTCTTCAATAGCAGCTTACATTTTAGGTATATTTTGGCCTATATGGCTTAGCTCATGTAGACAAAAGCACTTTGCAGCATTGCCACTTTGTTCTGGCCTTGCAAGCATGTGATTGAGGTAGGACAGACTGCTTTTTGAAATCAGTTTTGAAAATTAACTGTGCAGAGCCACACTTCACTTGATTACATGTGGGAACCCTCCCTTTATTAACACTATTACTCTATGTCTGCGCCCAGATGGATGCTTATAAGGCACTGATCTCAACATGGGCCAAATGGCACACTCACACCTTTGTCATCATATTCATATTTATAGTCACAGATGGACCCAAAGTTCAATGAAATTAAATTAAATCCTGGGACTGTGACAAGCCTAATCAATGATGGAAAAATCATGAGTCATCCTCTACCAGCAGAAATACCTTTGTTCCAATCAGTAGTTCGGAAGGCTTTGACATTGACAAGGAATCTGGTCTTGGAAATACTAGTGTTCTATTGAAATATTCCTGCACATGAGTAAAGCTTTTTACAATGTGCAACATAATGAGGCCCCTTTTTGTGAAGCACACAATCATATAATTTTTATAGTTTGGGTGATAAGCGATTGATGGGACCTTCCATAAATGTTAATGAAATGTCCAAAGTTACATGACTGTGGGGGAAGTTTAAGCTGGTTGTGATGTTCTTGTTTTCTATGTTTAGAGGAAGATAAATATAATCCGCACAAATTTGCAGCAAAATCCTAGAACATTTACAGCTCCGGAAAAAATTAAGATACTTTTTTATTTCCTTTCCAAAAAAGTCAAAAAGGAAGGTTTTGAGTGAGGAACATTTAAGGCTTCTTTTCCTCACTCAAAACTTTCCTTTACAACTTTCTTGGAAAGGAAATATTTTCCAGAGCTGTAGGCTCTCATTGTGGAGCAGCAGTTCTAATAGATGAAATAATAAAGTAGTAAAAAGTAGTACTGAAACAAGCAGGAAAAATCCAAACAATAATCCACACAGCCAGCTCATCACAAGGTTCTTCATGGTTGGAGCATCCAAAACATTCATAAACTTGCACTGACATATTTACACTCATATTCACTTGTTTAGCAATAGTCAGCTGTAAGATAACTTTACATGTTGTATTTTCTGGCAGTGGTTTGGGAACATTGTGACCATGGATTGGTGGGATGACCTTTGGCTGAATGAGGGCTTTGCCAGTTTCTTTGAGTACATTGGTGTAGAGAAGGCTGAGCCCTCCTGGGGAATGGTGAGTCTGTCTGAATGATCCTGAATTCAATAATTTGAAATTTGAAACACTGGTTATAAACACATTCTACAGTTACTTCGGTCTCTGTCTTTACCAGCGTGACATTATGATCATCAGTGATGTGCTTCCTGTCATGGTAGACGATGCGCTTGTCACCTCCCATCCAATCATTGTGAATGTGTCAACCCCGGCTGAGATTACCTCAGTGTTTGATGGTATTTCCTACAGCAAGGTAATGCAAATATGTGCTTCTTTTACGTTTCTAAATGGAATTTTATAAAACATTTAATTCTTCCTGTAACTATTTTACCAGGGGGCATCACTTCTTAGAATGGTTGAGGACTGGTTGGGTAAAGACATATTTAGGGATGGCTGTCGGGTAAGTTTCCATTTCATTTTACTTTTCAGTCAGTAGCTGTATAGTTAGTTATTAACAACTGTTGGGAAGATTCAATTCCTTCCCTATTGAGAGAATATTATTACTGTCAGACATTACTGTCTGATTGCGTTATTATTTAATAGGGACAAAACAATGCATGATTGTTAATCATTAAATCTATGGATGGCTGCATCCGTAACTGATGGTAACCTGTTTAACTCTCCCTTCAACAGAAATACTTAAACAATTTTCGGTTTGATAATGCCAAAACTGATGACTTTTGGGAATCCCTTGCTAACGTATGCTTTTCATAACTTATTACATTCATTTCAAAATATCAAGTTGTTACTATTATTGTTACTATTTTTATTGTAAGTAATATGTTTGCATGTTTTATACACAAAAATGTTTTGTGTTAAAGGTTAGTGGGTTGCCCGTGGCAGATGTGATGGACACATGGACCAAACAGATGGGCTACCCAGTACTCAACCTGTCTACCGATGAAAATCTGACCAAACTCACCCAGCAAAGGTTTCTCTTGGACCCTAATGCAGATCCCACTCAGCCAACTTCTCCAGTCAGGTTAGTGATTCCCCGCACTATCAATCTCATTGTGATTATTAGTTAATTTCGTCATGGATGTACATTCACCTATATTTATTAAGAGAAACATGTTAGCCCTAAAATACCATGCTTTTCTTTCAGCTACAAGTGGACAATCCCTGTTAAGTGGCACTCACTGGACAGCAACAAGAATATGCTTATCATGTTCAACAAGTCCAGTCCAGGTAAAGATACATTGAATTGAAGTATCACATATTTTTGTGCTACAGCCTAAATTTCAATTTAAGTTCAGATATTTTTGGTCACTGATCTACAACTTTTTTAAATAAATGTACACTGAACAAAATTATAAACGCAACACTTTAGTTTTTGCCCCCATTTATCATGAGCTGAACTCAAAGGCAAATCTCTCTGAATCTGTGTTAATGAGCTCTTCTCCTTTGCCAGGTTAATCCATCCACCTCATATGTGTAGCATATCAAGATGCTGATTAGGTAGCATGATTATTGCACAGGGGTGTACTGTGCTGCCAACGCCCTCACAGACATAAAATTAAAGAGCAGAACTCTTAACTGAGACATGGAAATAACTTTATTATACTCCAATGTTAAATCTTTGGATTCATCTGTGCACTATGCATAAAATCTATGCACTATACATTAGAATTGTGCTATGAGAACAGTGCTGATGCTGAAAAGTGACTTGAAAGGACTGTTTTGTATTTTAGTTTTGATTGGGATGGACAAAAATACTTTTAAGGATAGCTAGATGAGAACCTGGTTTTGAGTGCAAATGAGCTTAGACAAGTGGAAAATATTGAAATCTCAACAGGACAATGACTGCAAGCTTAAACCAAAGCAATACTGAAATAGCTTTAAAACAAGAAGTCCTGCAGTTGCCCCATCCAATTTGATAATAAAATCTGTAAGGAAGAATAGGGGTAAATCTACAAATGCAGCAGCTAATACAGACATTCTCAAGAAGAATTACAGACATTCCCAGTAATCATTGAATCAGGGGACTGAAAGTATATGGAAATTAGCTTCATTATAGGATTTTGGGTGTAGAACAGAAAATCTGTGATTTTTTTTTAAAATGTAATACAAATTATAGCATTGGGCCAAGATAACAAAATAAGTGTTGTTGTTGCCATTATTACAGTTACTGCACCTTTCTACAGGCAATTTTGCCTACTCTTTCTGGACATATGTTCAATGTAGTTTATTGGAGATATATTACTCTGTTCTTGTCAATATCTATATTGTCAATATCTCTAAATCTAACATAGCAGGTGTAAAACCAATCTGTAAAACTATATCCATATTATACTGGTCTTCATGACAACATTTCAAAATGTTGTTCTCAATGAATACCATTTTTTGTGTTGTTTTCTATTCATTTAAAAATCAGTTTGGAATTTTATTCTATGAGTTGTGAATGGCTTCCACATGACTGAAAAAAAACTAGCCGAAAGGTTATACAACTATTCCTCTCCTACTTAAATACAGAGATAGTCTTAGACTATTCCCTTGACACGGATGGACTCCTGAAGGTCAACAATGACCACATTGGTTTCTACAGAGTCAATCACCATGAAAGCATGTGGAGCACCATTAGTCAAAAGCTCCAAACGAATCACCAGGTAAATATAAATATAAACAGTTTTACCTGTTCCTATGTTCAACGTTTAGTAATTGTCATTACACTTTTTTTTACTAGGAGTTTGATGCTGCAGATCGATGCAGTTATATTGATGATGTCTTTGCTCTAGCACGGTAAACCAACAAAGCTAAAACTTACTACGAAGTACATCTGTCAATTAAATTAAGTTGTGCTGAGCTTAAGACAACAAATGAAACTTGTCTTGTTATTTTTGGCCTCATCAGGGCTGACATTACTGATTATGGAATTGCATTCAACCTGACAAAGTACCTGAGCAATGAGACTGAGTACATCATCTGGGAACGTGTTTCTTCTTCTATCGACTATGTGCGAGATATGTTATCAGACGACACTGTTCTTTATCCCAAGTTCCAGGTGAGTATTTATTTTCTTTTTGGGCGGATGGGCTTGCCCTCTGCTGGCTAATCAGAGCACACATTTTACATTTTAATATCCTTGCAAAGACCCTAAATATAATTTTTCATAATGTTAAACCTAGCCCTAATCTTGACCATAACTGTAACCCTACTCAAATTACTTAACTACTAAGCTGAACATAGTTATTGGGCATTTTAATGGTCCAATAACCACTTTTTATAAGTCAATAAACCAAGTTTTTATTGTTTTACTATCCTGATGTGGTGTTTTGTTTTAACCACCTCATGGGGACCCAAAACATATTCCCAATCAAAATACAATGTTCCGTAACTCAGAGTCCTAACCTTAAACCTAATCTTAAACCAAACACCTAACTCTTTTGTAACTAGTAAAACAAGGACACAAATACACACACACACACCCACAAATAATACTGTTGAGAGTTTCCTCTTCTAGTCATGTTGTTTGTCCTACAGTAGTCTTGTCTTGTCACCTGTTTTTCTCTACAGAAAATTTTCCATGACTATGTACGCAATATAGCCAGGCAAATGGGATGGGTTGATCAGGGAAGCCAGAGAAACAGGTAAGTCTACTGATGTATTTTCAAACTATTGATAATGAACTATATTGTCTATAGTGTTGGAGAGTAGTTGCTTGGTGGTTTAATTAAATGCAAGCAGAATTTATTTAATTGCTTAATTACCTTCAATATTTCAGATGAACAAATATTAAAGTGCTGAGCCCATGTTTCATGATCTAAAAACAAATCCCAGAAATGTTCCATACGCACAAATAGTTTATTTCTCTCTAATTGTGTGTACAGATTTTTTACATCCAGTTAATAACCATTTCTCCTTCAAAAAAGGAAGTATAGGCCTATATAAAACAATGTTTAAAGGTTATTTTAATTCATATCAATTTAAATTGAACTTACATATATTTGAATTAAATAGTACTTTCTAAACATATTTGAAATAAATTAGGTAATTTTAATTGAATTATAACCCAATTTCCTGCCTCAAAACCCAAAATTCTGCCGATTATATGTGGGTGCACTTGCAATTAATATGAATAACACTGTGAGGTCACACTTAAACAATCACACATGGCAACTGGCACAAAAACAACTACAGCAATGAATCCTCGTACAGTGCAAAATAGGGGATAACGTTAAGTAGCCTTTTCTCCTCATCAGAGATGTACTACAGTACTAGCGAACTCTACACATCATTACTTACTCACAATTACTAAAATTAGGCCCTACTGACTGGCGGATCCAGTTGCAGTGGTAGATAGACGGTAAGAGCAACAGCTTTAACAACTTGGGTCAATCTGGCTAATAATGGCTTTCTACAAACGCAAGCCATTTCTGGCTGATTCCTGGGTTTTGTGAGGATACTTGCTATAGGCTTTATGACAGACACGACAATGCCAGTGTCTGTACAGCCTATGTAAATGATATTTGTGGCATGATGAAGAAGATAATTTGCATTGGGAGGATTCACTTAGCAAAATGTTGTCATTGGTAAGCAACATCCCTGTACCTAAAGTGTACTATACCTTTAAGTATGAAATAAGTGGGTCCATTTTAACACACTTGAGTATATGTATTACTATTTAAATAGTATTTAAATACAACCCTGTTTCCAAAAACGTTGGGGTACTGTGAGAAATGAAAACAGAATGCAAAGATGTGCAAATCATTTAAACGATATATTCAATAGAACATATTACACAGACAACATATTAAATGTTGAAACGGAAAATGTTTATTGTTCCATGAAAAATATATGCCCACTTTGAATTTAATGCCAGCAACATATTTCAAAAAAGCTGTGACAGGGGCACCTAAAGAATGGAAAAGTTTAAAAGCGTAAAAGTGTGATAAAAAAAAAAAAGAACATGGTGGAACGTCTAACAACTAATTAGATTAATTGGCAACAGGTCAGTAACATGATTGGATATAGAAGAGGATGAATCTTTCAGAAGTAAAGATGGGGAGATGTTCACCTCTCTCTGAAATACTGCACAGGCAGATAGTGTAAACATTATAGAATAACGTTTCTCAATGTGAAATTGCAAAGAGTTTGGGGATCTCATCATCTACGGTACATAATGTCATTAAAAGATTGAGAGAATCCAGAGAAATCTCTGTACGCCAGGGACAAGGCCGAAAACCAATATTGAATGGCCGTGATCTTCGGGCCCTCAGGCGGCACTGCTTAAAAACAGACACAATTCTGTAATGGAAATCACTTTCAAAAACCATCATCTGTAAACATGGTAGTGGTAAAGATGCCCCGTCCCAACCTTTTTGAAATGTGTTGCTGGCATCAAAATGGGCATATATTTTTCCAAAAACAATTTCTCAGTTTCAACATTTGATAGGTTGTCTTTGATAGGTTCTGTTTTTATTTTTATTTGTATTATATTTTTATATATTATTATTTTACGAAGCATCCCAACTCTTTTGAAAATAGGGTTGTACTATTTGAATACTTTTAAGTATACTAAAGTACAACTTAAATATATTTATCTTTTTACTGTGGTTTGCAAAGATCCATTCTTCCAGCTGACCATTGTAGCATATCAAGAAGCCGCCTTCAAAGTCATTTTATTTAAAGAATTTGTCAGTACATCCAACTGGCCTCACAACTGTAGACCATGTGTAACCGTTATTGTCCAGGACTTCCACGTCCAACTTCTTCAGGATCGTCCGAGACCAAACATCCGGACATCTGATTAAACTGTGGTTTACACAACTGAAGAATATCTGCACAAACTGTCATAAACTATCTTAAGGAAGCTTATCTGTGTGCTTGTCATTTTTATCAGGGTCTTGACTGCAGTTCAGCATTGTAAGTGATTTAAGTGGGCAAATGCCCACTTTCAATGGTCATTGGCATCCTGGTCAAATGTGCTCCTTTTTCAAGTTTGAAGAAAGAATAGTTGCAATGTATTAAATTACATTTTCAAAGTACATTTATTCAAGTCATCTACAGTACTTTTGTGACATTTAGTTTAACATTTAGTTTAACTTCTTTCAGGATGAAGTAATTGCCAGCTGTAATTGTAAACTACATATCATTGCGATGTTTCCCTAAAAAACATTGCAAAAAAGCACTGATTTTCTTTTGGTTTTGAATAGGCTGCTGCGTGAAACAGTCCTAGGAATTGCTTGTCAAATGGGTGACATAGAACAGCTAAACGAGGCGTCTGCCATCTTTGACAAATGGATTGCAGGAAATATCAGGTAAATATTAGTCTTAAATTAAATCCTTAAAATGATACGTGGTCTACTCACCAGCTGCAGAATATGTGAGGGCAAAATGAACAGACGGTGTTAACAACCTATTGATAAAATTGTTTTCATCCTACTAAGCCCTAATTGTAACTTGATGACATTTTACTTCTATCAGTGTAGGGGTGAACCTGCGCCTGCTTGTGTATCGCTATGGCATGAAAAACTCAGGCACTGAGAAGAAGTGGAACATAATGTTTGAGAGGTACAAAACAGAGACCTTGGCTCAAGAGAAGGACAAGCTCCTGTATGGATTAGCATCTGTGGAAAACACAACTCTTCTAAACAAGTAAATTAATAAAACTTCTTAATAATCTATCTGTAATATTTTACATGAATTACAATGTCTTAAATATAATTCAGTGAATTCAGCACCAGAACAACAGTGTCTCTAAGATATTTGAACTTATATTATGCATCAATATTGCTTTAAAAAAAAAACAAAGGTTATAAAAGGGCAATTTCATGAAGACCATATGTTGAATGAGAAATAATGATGTATTTTGTCCTCTAGAAGATTTGAAGCACCTTAACACATTTATTTGCTACTGCCCTTCCTTCAATATCCCCTTTTTCTCAAAATATTTAATTATCAGATTTTGTACCACTATTTTCCTTTGTCTTACCGGGCTCTAGAGCACTAAAGATTGGGACATTTATCTCCTGAGATGTCCCACCAAGCTGTGCTGCTTAGGGATTGTGGTTGTACACCTGGATTTTTTTTTATCCTTCATTTCCCTCCCTTTTGCAAAATATATTTTCACTTTACACTCCCTGAACAAAAATAAATTACTCTCCCCTATATAATAATTAAAAATTTAAGTTAGATAGCAGAGAACATGCCTACCATTTAGCCTTAAGGCATTAACAAATTTTACAGATTTTTGCTTGCATAATGCATTGCATAGTAAAGTATCTAGTGTATACACTTCACCTCAAAACAAAGAGTAGGCTTATTAGCTTTAGCCTTTAAATCTTATTTATTCTCTAAAATTGAGTACCACAACTGTTTTTTTCAATAGGTTGGAATGTTGTTTGAAAAGTCTGAAAATGTTGATTTTCAAACAACTGTATACCCTTCAAAAATTTAAATGTTTAGAATGAGTGTTATTACCATGCTAACTTTAAGACACATTCACTGATTTAAGTTGAAATTACATTTGAGTTTGACATAGTTGACTGGTGGCTATTACGTGAATAGATATAAGTTACAACATCTGGCCTTTACAGGTTGTAGTCTAATGCAGTGTAGCCAGGTTTTATTTAGCCCACATTATGCAGAGCAAAAAAATAAGTAAATTTTATTTAAAATCTACATTTGCAACAGGCTATAGTGAGTACGTCTTGTATTGTGTAATGTTCTAACTTTTGTGTTGACCCCAGCAAGAACAGCAGCTAATCTTGGCATTAGCTAATGAGGGACCTAAAAAAATCATAAATCCTCACTTCCTGGTTGAACTGGCAGTTTGAAAAGAAGCCCAATCAGAGGAGGCATGTCGGAATCTTTAATCCTCCAGAGCCCATTGTTAGTTGATTTGATGGAACATTGGATACCATAATTGAGGAGAAATATTTACATGAATAAAAGTTTAGGAATCTAAAAATATTCAAAAGAAATGTTGAACATCTCATACAAAAAATTCTGGGTAAAAGCAGGCAACCTATTTCTATAATTGTTCATGATTTTCTGCTGTTTTGTGGTTGACTGAACAGTGAAGAATGACATGTCAACCCTGTTACCCTAAATAAAAGTTGGGAGTACACCACAACATAGCATTCGTGACTGCAAAGTTTACTTAAAAATAAAAAATGAATAAAATAAATAGGAAAATATACTGAAAAGATCCCAACAATATGATCAATTCATTCACATTAATTTGGTGGTTACTGGTTATTGTGATACTTTTGATATGGATTTGGACTTTTGTTCTGGGACTGGATTTGGTTAAAAAACTATTAATTGTGTGAATGTTGTCGGGTTTTTTTGCAGCTTGCTTGAGGCGTCAAAAGATGAGAGTATTGTGAGGAGTCAAGATCTGTTTACTGTGGTCCGCTATGTTTCTTTGAATCGCTATGGCAAGACTATGGCCTGGGACTGGGTCACCCTCAACTGGGACTACCTAGTGAACAAGTGAGTCACTTCTCTGAGTCTGAAGAAACACTAAATGCAGGGTTATTGAATTTATAGGGACTGAATGGAATGCCCTCAGAAACTGAGCCTAGAGTTTATTAATCAGATGAATAGTGAGACTTGCAGTGTTTAATTTCTGTTCTTTTGTTAAAGATACACCATCAATGACAGAAACCTGGGGCGCCTGCTTACCAGAATCAGTACCACCTACAACACAGAGCCACAACTCTGGCAGGTTAGGAAAGGCCCAACTACATATAAAATTAGAATAAATAATTGAATCTTAAAAACATCTAAATCCAGACTAATACTGGTGAGATTGACCCTGATCACTGTGGATTGTATCTTTAATGTGGCTTTGTAAATGACTGATAATTTTGACCCTGTGGTTTCTATTGTTTTAGATGGAACACTTTTTCAAGCTGAACCCCAATGCTGGGGCTGGTGAGATGCCTAGACAGCAAGCTCTAGAGACAGTGAAGAACAACATTGAGTGGGTCAGAAGAAACAAAGCAGAGATCAGTTTATGGCTGGGGAGCAATATCCCCTTATAAAGTCATCATGTCAGCACAAGACTAAAGACCTGTAAGCCTAATCCTAAACTTGTATGCAATTTTGTTTGATTCAGCAGTTATAGGTCACTCCAGAAGAATGCCCCTTTTTTATCAGATGTCATGTCCTTCCATCTTGAACAAATCAGACAAACTTCTGAAGTGCTAAATTCAATCCATAACTCTACAGACTACTTTATTTTTTCTCTACTTATATTTGTGTACAATTAAGTAAGGATAATCCAACTATTTCAATGTTTTTCACAAACAAAAATGTAACTTAATGTTTTCTAATTAATTGTTGTTACATAATTATATATGTTGTATCTATGAATAATTACGATAATTTGATATCTCAGGTATCTTGATTAATATGTATAAAGACATATTTCCAAATTGTTTTTCTAACAAAGTTTACAAATGTAGAATGTACAAATGTATAAGAAATAAAGAATAATGAAGGATACTAAATGTATAAGAAAGATTTTATATAAATAATGGGTGACAGAGCTTTACCTCAGCACTCTAAAATTGAGTAAATTCCTGGTCCTTCCTGACTACTGCCAGGGTCTAGAAAACTTTATATGGTTGAATCTTTTAAACTTGCTTTCACATCCCATCCTTTAGCAGCTGTACATTCAACAAAAGGTGTAATCAGTCGGGAATGAAGTAAAATCAACGTATAGCAATCCTCTCTCATTGGGTCAAAGGGAGCTGGGAAATCGTCATGGGAACCTGATTGTTGATGGTGATCTGTTGTCGGGTTTGACAGCGGAGCATTCCTGTGATTGCTCTTCTGAACCTGAAGGAAAAGTTTCCAAGGATAAGCAGTTAATATGAATAACAGTTATAAGTACTTACAGTTTAAATACATATACAGTACCAGTCAAAAGTCTGTCAACACTTTTGACTGGTACTGTGGGATTTTTATAATTTTATTATAAAGTAGGATCAACAATGGCCTGATTTCGATTCAGTAAATATACACCTTTCCAACTTCTTTCCGGGAGTTGGTATTCAGACATGCCTAATGTGGACTTGTAACAAGCTACAGTATGCAGGCGTGGTTCCATTGAATGCTCAGACTATATGTTATTCAACCTCTGAAAACACTTGCTGACCAATATTTTATTGTGGAGTTATTTTTCAATTAAGTTTACAATACTTTTATCTAAAGCCATCCATTTAAATACACTGAACCTTCAATTCCTCATTTATTAGAATACTTGCTAGTGTATATGGAGAGAATGAGTTCAGAATATTAGCAACTTATGAAATAAAGCCATCTACAAATTGTTTTGTTATTTTAATAAAAAATGTTTTACTTAAATATATACATTTTTAAGTATTTATAAATAATAATAATAACAACAAAACTTTACAAAAACAAAACTGTGGTTTGATATATGCTGAAAATCAACATATTCTGTAAATTAGCATTGGCTATATGGAAATATAATGGAAAATAGTGTGGTCCATAGCCTGCACCGATAACATGGTTATGTTTTTCATAATTTGTCAGGTGAGGTTCAAACAAGTCTGTGCTCTAGTCTATAATGATTTCATTTGTCTTTAATTTTGTCACGATTGCTCCACGTGGCGCTGCGTGCTCTCTCACTCTCGGGCGCTCCACAAAATAGGATTTTGTTATTTGTATTTCATTAGGTTAATGAAAATGGCTTCATATTTGTTTACATGATGACATCATAAAAATGCTACCTCTGATTAGTGCCTACTCAGTAATATGCCCAGACTTGTTGAGATCAGAACCGAACATGTATCATATCTGAAGAAGGTCAAGGTGTAAAACAAGTACGTTGCCAGCTTTCCATAGATTTTTAGCATAAATTGCTAAAAATTTTTACAGTTCATTGGTGTTCGTTTTAGTAACCTATGCTAAATCGTTTCCCAATGTACGTATTGTTCTAGCTAACCTCCCGTCTTGACTACGGCAACGCCCTACTTACCGGCATCAAATCTACATCACTCCATAAGCTCCAAATGGTTCAGAACTCTGCGGCCAGACTACTCACTCACACCAAGTCCCGGCAGCATATCACCCCTATCCTCTCTGAGCTACACTGGCTTCCTATCTCCCAACGCATCAACTACAAGATCCTCCTATTGACATATAAAGCCCTAAACAATACTGCCCCTGCCCACCTCTCCGAACTTCTTCCATATCAACCAACACACACACTCCGTTCCAGTACTGCAGGCCACCTCATAATCCCCAAGTCCAAGCTCCAAGGCTTTGGTGACAGGCCATAATCAAGGGTTGCTCCTAGGCTCTGGAACTCTCTCCCCAAAACCATCCGAGACTCTGAGACTATCCCCATCTGCCATCAAGACTCATCTGTTAAAAATTGCCTACCCATAGCCACACCAAATCCCACAATCTCAATCTTTGTTGTTTTCGTTTTCTTTTTTTTCTGTTTGTTTTCTGTTCCATGTCATATTGTACAGTGTCTTTGGGTCCCTGAAAAGCGCTATGTAAATATAATGTATTATTATTAACTATTTGACCCGGGTATAAGCCCTCACAGTTATTGTTAGTTTGCTACCTCCAGTCTTCGTCGGTTGTGCACAGGAAAAATAGGTGTTTCAGTGTTGTACAACATTACATTATAATGCCACAATATGGTGTTACTTGTTAAATGCACACACGAGTGCCTTATTTTCACAATCACACACATACTCTCACCCACACTCACACATAAGTTTGACTGTTTTTGGTAGAACTTTTGAACTGTTTTGGAATACCTGGTCTGCAGAATTCTCTATTATAGTATTCCCTATTGGAGTTGAAGTAAATGTTCTTACTACACTATTAATGTGTATGTGTCCATACCTATATTCTGTGGCTCTCAATAGATTCAGTGGTTGGAGTTGGGTTAATAAGTTCCATTTGGCTTTAATGGGGGCGTCAATCTTGTTTTCTGACTTGGACTTCTGGACTTCTGGAACGCATTCAACTTGGGTTAACTCAGGTGTGACGTCATTCCCAGTTCTGAGTAAAATGGAACGTGGCAAAAAGTTTGGTTGCAACTTTCTGATTACATTTCTGACTACATTTAAAATTAAAACATATTAATAATTTAATAATAATTTTAATTGTTGACAAGGTGAAAATAAATTTTTTCAACTTCCAAATAGGTGTCCAAAATGATTGTACCAATCAATCGTTGAAGTAGCTGCCTGACATATTTATTATTATATTTATTATTAACAATCAAATCATTAATTATTTAGTAACTTGTTGCAATAAATAAAGGTGCCATCAGTTGTCTTCTTATGAATGACTTGTCATTGAGTCAGTGTTGCTGATGCAAAGTAGGACCTTAATTACCAAACACCAAGTAACTAAATTAAGATACTGAGTCATTAGCAAACTGTTAGTTAAACATTAAACTATTGGTTACTTAATCTTTACTTAAACTAAACTTAATCTGGGTATCACAGGGATATATGAATATTTGATCTGTTAACTGGTTGCATATGTCAGATTTATCACAAGACTTGTTAGGCAGAGGAAAGCTGTAGCTATCAAACATTGTCTACTTAATCAACTGAGTCAGTGTACTGGTGAAGGGATTGAACAAATAAGTTGATTGATGGAAGTGGAGTGATTTCATGCTCCTTGTAAAAGTGTTTTTCAAATATAAAAATACAGAAGTTTTTATATATATTGTGGCTGCTGTATTTTGTAGTTTATTTTTTATACACTTAAAACTATGGTGTTTAGTATCTTATTTTAAAATACATTTTGATGTATTTTCCCATCTCTGCCTGCTCCTCATCATTAATTATGCTGTCTGTTCAAGTTCCCTGTTTTCACTCACACCTCACAGGTTATTGTGTCCTATAGCTTGACTGTGTGGTGCTGTGTTTTTTGCTTATTGCATTAAATCACTAACGTGATTCTCCATTTTGTTGTGTTAATTTTGCCTCTCCTTTTTACACACTCGCTTTCCTTGCACTTCAGATATTAACATTAAATATTATAAATTGTTAGTGGTCCTCAAACAAGCACACCGTTATGACGTTAACAAACAAAGCAAGTAAAAGAAAAAAACAATGAATCTAATTAGCCTAAATTGAATGATATGAATTTTAGGCTAGATGGTACCAACTGAAGGTAACAGTAAACTGGCAGTTAACTATATTTCATTATTAGGCCAAAACATTTTAATTAAATGCACAAAGCCAAAATTTGGTCAACATTTTCAAAAAAGTGTTTTCATAAAAATGCTGTTTTGTTAAACGTTGCTCCCAACATTTTCCCCTCTTCAATTTTTGGGAAATTCTAGGTGGAGGAAACCATGTACCTACAGAGCTGCTTGAAAGTATGTGATTTCTGGAAATCCATTCTCTGGACAAATGAGTCCACAATTGACCTTCTTGATCACAATTAAAACTGCTATGTTTGGCGAAAACCCAACACTGCCTACCACCAAAAGAACCTTATCCCAACAGTCAAGCATGGTTATGGAATGTCAAGGTTTGGGGCTGCATTTCCTCCTTTGAACCTGGTCGACAGCATATCAAAGAAACCATGAGTTCTGAGGTATAAATTAGGAGATTATTGAACAGAACATCAGGCGATTAGTCAATGAGCTAAAGCTGAGCCGAAAATGAGTCTTCCAACAAGACAAACACCCAAAACATTCAAGCAAATCTACCAAAGAATGGCCCAGGAGAAAGCTGATTTGTGTTTTGGATTGGCAAAGTCAAAGTCCTGACATTTATTCAATCAAGGTTTTGTCGCTGGACAGCACACATGGTAGACACCCATCAAACCTCACTCAATTGGCTGAGTTATGGAAGTAGGTCACTATAAGAGATGTTCACCCCAAGGTATTGTTGTTGCTGCTAGTCGCAAAGCTAACTGAGTATATTTCTTTGTCTATTTGCATAGCTGATTGACTAGTAATGTGCTTAGTACTTGATAAGTGCTGCCTATTTAAAGGTAATGCTGTTTTCTCGCTAAACATGCAGGTAATGTTAGCTTGAATTAGCTATAAATACAACTACCTATACAGTCCCGCAATGCTTTTCACTGGTTTTGATTACGTCAGTGGAATGTTAATTGACAGTTTTAATATGTGATTAGTTTGAAGTGTTATGCGCATTAATGACAGCGAACGCCCCAAGAACTTTCAGAAAAGGCAATAAAGCTAAAAAATACAATCTGTATTTTCCTTTAGTTATTGGACATAGTTGGGATTTATGTATTGGTGGGGTGACTAAGACGATACTTAAGAGACATCATGCGAACACTACTAAGATTTGATGTTGACTTTACTAGCACATTTTGCACACAATGCTTCACGTCATCACATGCTCACATTTGTATTTGTCTTGCATTGCTGAGGTGCCTCCCTTGATGTTTAAAAACCATACACTTTCTATTTAGCACAACAATTCATAAATGTCACTGTGGGAAATGTAAAGAAATCTTACTTTTTGTTGGCAATCACGTAGATGCAGGGGTTGTAAAATGTGGAAGACTTAGCAAAGAGTGGAGCAATGATTGCCATGGGGGCAGGAATCTTTTTGGGGTCCCCAAAGGAGGCCCATAGGCACACAATAGAGTACGGTGACCATGCCACCAGGAACATGACAATCATCACAATAGACATCTAGTCAGAAACAACAGATCAGAGACAAATATGAATATAGATTTACTGCACATTCTGCCAACCGTTAATGCTTGTTATAACCAGAAAGTCCTGCTTGTGAGTCTAACTGAAGTTACAAAAGCAGGGCTAGAACAGACATGTAAACACAGGACTGGAATGAGAAAAAAAGGCGTACCTTAGTTACATCCAACTGGTCTGACCAATCCATGTTAATGCTGTCCAAGTGGTTGCTGGCTTTGTATCTCTTCATGGTAACAGACACACTGTAGTAGCAGTAGAACATTACCGACAGTGGGATGATGAAGTTCACAGCGATAACGGCCATGGTGTAGGAGACAAAGCCCCTGTAAAAGACTATGTATGATTAATGACATAATATTTATTTAATCTTCATGCCAAATAATCCTTGAAATTCAAGTTATTTTAAGTACCATCCAAATGCCAACTCACACATCATTTTTTCTCCAGTTGATGGTGCATGTAGCACCAGTGGGGTCTGGGGCATAGCCAGCCCAACCCACCACAGGCATGGAGGACCAGAACACTGCATTTAGCCACGCAGCCAGAATTAAGAGTGTGTATGAGCGGGTTGACATCTTCTGCCCTGCAGTAAAATAGGAAGAACAGGCCTACTTATGATTTCAATGTTGAAGACTCTGGTCAGGTCACTGTAAGTTAAGCTTAGATTTTACCAGTCCATAGCGGTTTGCAATGTGATTTTGAGGAGACTAAAGACATGTAATATAAATAACATCCATGTAAGTAATTTAAAGGTTAATGAATACCAATGTCAGGTCTACAGATGGTTAGGTAGCGGTCAATGGCCACAACAGTCAGCAGTCCAATACTAGCCATCCCAAAGAAGATATTCAGAGCTGCATAGATCTGGAGGAGAAAGTCATCACAGTCATCCCTTATTACAGAATGGTTAGCAGGATTAACATTTTGGTTCTGATAATTGATGGATGCCTTGACCATTTATTTTATATCATCCATATATTAGGTAAATTAGAAATGTATTCAGATACACCTTGGTATTATAAGACATAACAACAGACTGGACTTGGGCCTCCTTAGCATTTCAAAT
Source organism: Esox lucius (assembly GCF_011004845.1). Taxonomy (NCBI): domain Eukaryota; kingdom Metazoa; phylum Chordata; class Actinopteri; order Esociformes; family Esocidae; genus Esox; species Esox lucius. Next base: position 17,654,102 of record NC_047583.1, read on the forward strand.
CAGTATGTCATGTCAAACCCCCCACCTCATCTACAGTGGTCAAGCTCAAGACTTTAGCCCCAGATTAGCATCCCATGGGATAATGGAGCACAATTGCTGATACATTCCTCAAATAATCTCAGATAATTACAGAACAAGAAAATGTTGTAAGAAAGGTTATTCTTAGCCTGGCCACATGTGGTTTTTGCACCGAGGTTCAATTCAAACCAATCCACAATGTTACATATGACCTATTAAGTGATGATGATATTGGGTGTTTGAGGAAGGTCGTCAAGGACTCCAGTCATCCGATCCATGGGCAGTTCACTCTGTTACCATTTTGCAAGCAGTATTGAAGCATCAGTCTCGGACTAACAGGCTTCAACTTAATTGGCTGGTGACCCATTGGCTGATCCTTCCTGATTCCTGTTTGGTCATGTGATCACAACTCATTTAATTGGGGGAATAATATCCAAACAAAAAGGAATTGCTTCACCATGGAGATGCCCTTAAAGGCGCACCCATAATGAAGGCAGGACAGGCCAAGAGCCCAGAGGTGGCTGAACAAAAAGCCCTGGTTGGGATGATGGGTTGGAACATTGCCTGAAGTTAGGCAGGAAAAGCTCCTCTTTTTGCTCTGTAAGCAAGCACCTGTGGTTCAACTTTTTTAATTTTAAGTAGCTATCAGTCATCACTAGAAGAGTAAAAACACTACATCACAAAAGACAGTGGAGCTTTTGACTATAAAGTACATACTTTTTGAAAAGGTAGTGTTTCCCTTTGAAAATGGGGAGTAATTAGATAGTGTACTACAGACCTTTAAAGAAAGATTAATCTGGTTTTAAATGTCTTTAGGTGGCAAAATATGCAATCTGTGCAAGCGGTATGTTGAGGACCATAGCAATGTACCAATGTATTATGAATTTGCTGAACTCTGCCCTGGAAACTGATTGGCTGCTTTCTGCTGCTCTGTATTAGTTAAACTCTCTGTCATAGGGCACAGCGAAAATTATGCAGGTTCCTATATTCCTGTAATTCCACACATTTCGCAATAATGTGGCGAGAACATAACACCATTTTGCCAAGCAAATTTTCTTAACATGGTATAAGACATGGCAAATGTGTAGATTTTAACAAGATTGGAAATTATTATCAAATCAAAGGGGACCCCTGGAGATCAGCACCTGTTTGGTATTCAAACATGATCACTACAAGATTAGAGTGCTGGCTAGACTAACTACCAGAGATGGAAACAAGTCTCAATTTTGCAAGTCTCAAGTCATAATCTTCAAGTCTTGAGTCAAGTCCAATCTCTATAGTTTATAAAGTATTTCATTTGTGAATCTACATATTGTTTGCCTTTGTACATTCAAATTGCCTCTTTGTACATTTAGAATTGCCACTGTGCCTCAATTTCTTTATGTTGTTACACAGGCATGTCAACCTCGGGACTTCATTGCAGCTATCTCTGCAACTCGGATGCACATGTTACCTTAATACATCACTCCTTCATTTGCCATTTTGAAAACGAATAACTATTATCCCAGTTGTAATGTACACTAAACCTGCGATTTTTTTTCTGCCCTCCTCTATATGCCTAATTGCACATTTAGAATTGCTCATCTACACATTCCACTGGTAATATACATATACTTAATCCTTGTAAATACGTGTACATTTTCTGCCCTTCTTTATTTGCACTTCTGGTTAAATGCTAACTGCATTTCATTGTACTGTACTTGTACTGTTCAATAAAAATATAGTTGAATCTAATTTAATTGCAGAGAATTCTACATTTATATGTTTATACGTATTTAATTTCCCCAGGATTTTCAATATGGCTATTTTATTTTAAGATAAACTTTTTTTTATTGTAATATTTAAATTTCAGGATAGTGGAAAGGAGTCTAGAGAGACAGGTAAGTAGAGGAAGACAGAGAGGAACGGAACAGAGAGCGAAAACTGTTTGTTGAGCCAGGGCTCACCCTGTCATTGCGCCCAAGTGTATGTGGTCTACAGTTGGTACTGTAGCTTAGAACCTGACACTTGACTCCAGCAATAACGTTTTTTATTTACCATTGACGTGCACAGTGGGCACCACACATTCCACCAACCTGGCAACCAGTGTGGCCAAATTTCCAGCTCCCATGGAGGTCAGAGGCAGCAGACATGGGGTAGCCGATGCCGGCCACTCCAATGTCGGTGAAGGCCAGGTTGATGATTATGGCATTGGTGGCATTTCGCAGCTCCTTGAACTTGATGAACATTGCCAGTACCACAATGTTACTTGCCAAACTGATGACACCTGCAAAAAGGAAATGTAAATACTCAGATCTTCATGATTTCATGATATAGGTGTTGGCCTGCTCAGCTTAAGAACATGAATGGCTCTGTTGTCTTTATTTATTCTCTAAAATAGCCACATTTCTGTTTAACAAATCAAAGCTGACAACAATTTTTAGTTCTAGTGAATCAGCCTAAAATCGCAGGTCAAACTACACCAGACAGAGCAAGCCATTCAACTGAACTATCCACAACAAAAGTTAAACAATATTATTTTCACATGTAAGTCAGTTTTAACTCATGTAGAACTATTTCAGTCTTGATTAGTAGGCCTATGTATTACATAATGACATCAGCCGGCTGAGCAGTAAGAGAATGCCAGAGAAAGCCTTCCCTCTTATGAGTAAGAAACACTGTGTGTGGGACTTTGAAAAGTGCTAACATCAGAGACAAGAGACATTTAGGTGTCCCAGAGGGGAGTGAAAATGAACACCTATCTAAGAAGTTATTAATATTATTTTTGTAATCACTGATATGGCTGATCATAATTCCAAGTCGAAGTAACTCTCAATAATTCTTGTATATTATTAGTAGTAAAATTTCCTTTTTTCTCTCTCATAAATTCCCATATCCATGGGAGACACTACAAAGGTATAATGTTCAGTAGGGGGTGAAAAGTGTACAGTACTGTATAAATCAAATACAGAAGCCAATATATCCATTATCTAAGATATATATTCAGCTGCTTCAAAAGGGGTATGATATGTTAGAAATTAATTATTATAGTTGTTTGACTAGCTAATTAATAATGATGAGAAACACGTGTAAAAATGTGAACAAAAAGGTGCATCCTACATTAATTCAGTTGATTAGTAATGTTGTGGATTAAATGCAGAGCATCTGTACCTGCAGTAATAAGGTACGCCGCCACTATGTTGTGCTCCAACTGTGAAAAGGCACTCTTTCCTCCGTAGGGAAGGACTGCCTCTGTGGTGTTGAATCCAGACTCCATTCTAGTGTTACAGTTTCCAAAGTGAAAAACAATGAAAGAAGAAATATTCTCTACACCAGCGAGAAACTTTCCAGATTGTCCACAGTAAAATAATGAAAGTGGGCAAATGAGAAGTCTGAAATCTTCTGCAAATACAGTGAATGAGGTATTAGAGCATACTTTCATCCCCTTATTACCAAATACCAGGAAGGTTGCTGTTTGGGTGTTACATGGGTAGGGGGTAAAACAAGTGAGGATTATAAGTCACATGGGAGATCTGAATAATGGAGTTGAAATCCATGTGAGTCCTGAAAGAATAATACAACTGCACTGGAGAACATAATAAGTAGGAATGGACCCATATATTGGCCAGCAATCGGTATCAGCTTATTATAGGCAAAACATTTAATAATAGATGCATGATGGCATTAAAATGGAGTAAAATCCAACTGGCTTCCTATCTGTTTATACAATATATTTTTTTTTGCTTTAGGGTCCTATAGTTTTATTGTTATTATTTATTCTCAGAATTTCCATCAAATTGTATGGGGAACTTTGGTGAACAAAGTTCCCCCTACATTTTCAGCTCTTTCCATATATTAGATTGAGGTGCAGGCTTTGACTGGGCCACTCCAGAACATTTTGGTCCAGTGTGGCTTTGGCTTTATATTTGATATATTTCATTGTCCTGCTAGAAGATAAATATTCTCCCAAGTGCCAGGTGTTTTCACAACCCCTCTGCAGAGAAATATCCCCATAGCATAATGCAGCCACGACCATGCTGATGTTCTCTGGAAGATATGCGATGTTAAGCTTGAATCTTCTTTCACTTTCCCACATCTCTTCTGGCAAACTCTAGCTGATATCTGATGTGTTGTTGTTTTTTGCCACTCTCCCAAAAAGGACACTTTTGTAAAGCAACGGGCTATTGATGGAATTTGTACTGTGTCCCTCAACTCAGCCATGGACGACTGTAGGTCCATAAAACTCTTGGAGGCCAACTGACTAGGGTCAGTTCTACACAAATTCACAGTTCTCTCCATTTCTTAAAAACTGACTTTACTGTGCCATTAGGGCCATTCAAAGCCTTGGAAAGGTTCTTAAAATCCTACCCCTGATTGTGTATTTTGAATGACAGTATTCCGGATTTGCTTTGAATGTTCCTTCATCTTCATGATGTTGATTTGTTATGAACTGTAAAACCAACTGTGGGACATCCCAGAGACAGGTGTTTAAACTGAAATCATGTGAAACACTGACTGCACAAAGGTGGGCTCCATTCAACAAATTGTGATTTCAAAATACAATTGTTTCAAAACAGCTCATTAAAATGTGTCATAGCAAAGGGGATGAATGCTTATGCAATCAATTATTTTCTGATTCAGATTTGTAATAAATATAGAACAATTTGGAGATTTAAATTTTTATTAGACTAGCTTTATTTCTTCTAAAACAGCACTTAAGGGATTTCTTCATTTTAATTGCATGTTTGTTTGATTACTTGATAGAACAAAATGTGTAAGTTTTTGGCATTTTGATTGATTGTGGTAAAAATAGTGCAAAAAAAGACCAAGAGAGACACTATTTTATCATTATTTTGTATTATTTTACTTATTTTGTGATAGTCTTTTGTAACTTCTTTCATATGAATTACATTCATGAGATATTTCAGTATTTTCCCTATATACTGGTACAGTGTTTTTGCTTTGTTATTATGGGGTAGTGTAGATTGCTAGGATTTTTAAATGGTCAATTATACATTTTAGTCCCAGGTAAGCCACTATAATGCTCCATTATGATGTACTGTGCAGGGCAGAGGTGTCAAAGCGGTATAGAGCCGAGTGTATGCTGGTTTTTTGGTTTTTCCTATCAATTTGTGCCCAACTTAGATCAAATTGAACCAGGTGAAGGAAGATCTTAACCAATTAGTGACCTAATTTATCCAATCGAAAACCTGCATACACTTGGCCCTCTGTGGAACCAGTTTGATACCTCTGTATAGGGGCTCTATGACATCAACCTATCTAGTGTCTAAACCATGGATAACAGAACACTATATATGGTGATGTCATAAAGACCTTATACATCAGAATGGAGCAGTTTGGCTGCCATCTTAAGCAGGACCTGTTCTAAACCAGCTACAATAGAATCACATGGTAAAAGTGATAATGGTTCTATTTACTTAATATTATGCATAACATAATGCATACAAAAACTGTACTTTCCAGAATGATTACAAACAACTTCATTTGAAATAGTTTTCAATAATTTGTTAATACAAATTAGTACAAAATGGCTATATGGTATCTAATTTTAGGAAGACAGAAAAATACCTTAAATACAGGGCAAATGTATATTTCTCTATATCCTGTGATAACAATTAACTGATTTTATATAATATATGTATGTTACAGTACACTAAACGGAGCTAGCAAATAAAGTTTAGTACGGTATAATTAGCATAGTAACCGGAAAACAGAAATAGGAGTAGCTAGTCTACTTTTTTGTGAACAAGCACTACCAAACATCGCCATCTGCTGATTATATACAGTAATCACGTTATTTTACCAAAACATTTGTTACAAGTATCAAGCTTCAATTATTATTTGTTAAATGCACCGAACAACACAGCGTCATCTTGCACAATGAAAACCTTTTCCCACGTAGTACCAACTACGTAGTACATACCTTGTAAGCAAAGTTGATTAATTTACTATAGCAAGCTAACAGTCACGGTTATAAAGCCAGAATCCTGAAAGTGCACATTTAAGTACCCAGCTACAGTAAGCTTTCTTTTTCAGTCATTAAAAAGCACGCTATATAAAATTAAGTACAGTATGTTATCATATTGCAAATAATATTTGGGATTTATGAAAATTGATTCCAACCATGGTTTTTCCTTTTGTGGAGCAATTGTTGCTGGGTACAAAATATCACCATGTGTTTAAAAGTCAAGCCACTACTTTCCCGAACTGGTCCTTGCTAAACACCATAGAGGATTTGCTCCCAGGTAAGATGGCGGAGCTATTCGGACGTCAGATAAAACTAAGTCCCATCTACACTGTATATCCATAGTGTTAACTGAGGTGAGCCACGACTTCTAGAGAGCTGAATTTTTTTTCTAACCGGAAACGACCAGTTAATGACGTTTCTAGTGACGTTTATTTGTGGACCACATTTCTGTATTTTCACATTTTCGTTTTATAAAGTCCACTGGCTGTACAAAAAATCTGTAACTCGAAAAAGATCCGATTCACACCAGCCAGGGTGAGACCTACTTTACAACACTATTTTACAAGTAATAATGATACACACAAAGAATTGTTTAACAGATATTTTTTTGTCAAAGCCAGGAAATCTTGTTGTTGCGATTTGTCGTTTGCTATATTATGGTTTAGGTTCTGAATTCGGTGACGTTAGCTAACTAGCTAGCTACCTATAAACTAAGCCAGCAACGTAACATTTTTGAGTGAAGTGCGATTTAACGGGTTAATTTGTTAGCTAGGTAACATTCTAGTTATGTATGCTTAGAATACACTAGTTATGTAACTCGCTTAATATATCAATTACCAAATTAACCATACAGTAGGTGTTATTATTCCCTGTTAGATTTTTCTATTCCACACCTCTAAAATGAGACTTGTGATCCTGGAGGACTATAACCAGGCCAGTGAATGGGCAGCTAAATACATCCGCAACAGAATCATCCAGTTTAAATCCAGTGCCGACAGATACTTCACCCTGGGATTACCCACAGGTATATTTTGGTTTATTTACAAAAGATGGAGTACAGCTTGTTTTATTTGGAAAGGTATTTGCCAGAAGATTTACACTGAATTATCAAATCGCAAAACAAGCTTGAGATTGAACAAATAACACATAATAACAACACCAGTTTCCCTCTCACTAGACCTTATCCAACTATTTTATAACTATGGACCAGACACTTGTTTTTAAAGGAAGGGGAAGCCAAGCATTGCATACCAAGATGCTATATGGGCGCGTTTAAACATGTACTGCAGAGAAAGCCTACTCCGGGAATGGTCCATGTGCAGTACTGATGGGCATCTAGTCTAATCCCAAACAAACCCCTCGCCCTTACCAACCTATTTAGAGTTTCCCACACGCTCATATTTTCCTGATTAAACTTAGGGATGAGGGATAAATAAACCCATTAACTGTGAGACACATTTATGACTTATAATACACATTTTGTTCTATCAAGTAATCAAACAAACATGCAATTAAAATGAAGAAATCCCTTAAGTGCTGTTTTAGAAGAAATAAAGCTAGGTCACAATTACATTTGAATTGGGTGGTATTTAGGTGGTGTTGCCTGTTGAAGTCTGACAAATGTATTCTTTTTAGAAACGTTGGTCATTGGATATTTTGTAATTTTTGCCCATATCTGCATGCAAGTATCACATTTGTCCTTTTTTTTAGGAAGCACACCTTTTGGCTGTTATAAAAAGTTGATAGAATATCACAAAAATGGGGATCTTTCTTTCAAATATGTGAAAACCTTCAACATGGATGAGTATGTGGGTAAGTTTAATCCTATGGTACAAATTACACTGCAAAACACAGATAGAATCCTTAGCCCAAGCCAAACCCTTAGTAACAAACAAAATGATCTGACCTAGTGGTATTAGTCTTCCAGGAAGAAAATATCTGCTAATTCAGCACTAATTTACCAGAGAATAGGGAGGTGACTGGCCACTCCTGGGAATTCAGCTGACTTTTGCAGGACTTCAGTAGAAACTGCCATTTTTTATTAATTGAATCTTTAAATGTAAGAATGTCCAGTTTTATTGAATAAGTACAGCCAAGTAGAATTAATTAAAACACACAAAAGTGGATTATTTAACATGTGTAAGAAATATTATTAACTAGAAAGAAAAACACATGTGTCATAGGTCTGCCCCGGGACCACCCAGAAAGCTACCACTCCTATATGTGGAATAACTTCTTCAAGCACATTGACATCGATCCTGCTAACGTCTATATCCTGGATGGTAATGCCACTGACCTGGAAGCAGAATGTGAGGCCTTTGAGAAGAAAATCGCCCAGGCTGGGGGAATTGACCTGTTTGTGGGAGGTCAGTTTTTATATTTACAATGCAGTAGGTACACCCCTGAAAATCTTTTGTGTATTAGGTTTCAACACTGTTGACAGATGAACTAATGTAAAGGTAACCTATAGTACAACCCATTTCCAAAAAAGTTGGGATGCTGTGTAAAATGGAAATGAAAACAGAATGCCAAGATGTGCAAATCATTTAAACCCTATATTCAATTGAAAATGGTACAGAGACAACATATCAAATGTTGAATCTGAGATATTTTATTGTTCCTTGTAACATGTAATAAATGCACTTTAACGTTGCAGTTAATGTTAGGTATCGCAGCACTGGGTTAAGTTTTTAGTTAAGGTTATAAAATGAAAAAGGTTTGGTTTGGTAGGGTTAGGTATTACAGCAATGGGTTTAAGGTTAGGGTTAATGTTTGGGTTATGGTTAGAAAAAAATATCACTTGTAACATATTGTACCTACCCTAGTAACGCTATTACTCACCACCCCTAACAAGAAGTCCCTTATTTGAAACAGTGGGTAGTGCACCCGTCTGTAAAACTGTAGGAAGCAGGTTTGAAACACAACCTGCCAATCACTATTTATTTCCTGGATTATTAATCTAACGTTGCTTCACCTAATGTAATATACACTCACCTAAAGGATTATTAGGAACACCTGTTCAATTTCTCATTAATGCAATTATCTAATCAACCAATCACATGGCAGTTGCTTCAATGGATTTAGGGGTGTGGTCCTGGTCAAGACAATCTCCTGAACTCCAAACTGAATGTCAGAATGGGAAAGAAAGGTGATTTAAGCAATTTTGAGCGGTGCATGTTGTTGGTGCCAGACGGCCCGGTCTGAGTATTTCACAATCCTGCTCAGTTACTGGATTTCACACACAACTATTTCTAGGGTTTACAAAGAATGGTGTGAAAAGGGAAAAAACCATTCAGTATGCAAGCAGTCCTGTGGGTGAAAAATGCCTTGTTGATAATAGAGGGTCAGAGGGAGAATGGCCGACTGATTCAAGCTGATAGAAGAGCAACTTTGACTGAAATTACCACTCGTTACAACCGAGGTATGCAGCAAAGCATTTGTGAAGCCACAACACGCACAACCTTGAGGCGGATGGGCTACAACAGCAGAAGACCCCACCGGTACCACTCATCTCCACTACAAATAGGAAAAAGAGGCTACAATTTGCACGAGCTCACCAAAATTGGACAGTTGAAGACTGGAAGAATGTTGCCTGGTCTGATGAGTCTCGATTTCTGTTGAGACATTCAGATGGTAGAGTCAGAATTTGGCGTAAACAGAATGAGAACATGGATCCATCATGCCTTGTTACCACTGTGCAGGCTGGTGGTGGTGGTGTAATGGTGTGGGGGATGTTTTCTTGGTACACTTTAGGCCCCTTAGTGCCAATTGGGCATCGTTTAAATGCCACGGCCTACCACCGCCCTTTATGACCACCATGTACCCATCCTCTGATTGCTACTTCCAGCAGGATAATGCACCATGTCACAAAGCTCGAATCATTTCAAATTTGTTTCTTGAACATGACAATGAGTTCACTGTACTGAAATGGCACCCACAGTCACCAGATCTCAACCCAATAGAGCATCTTTGGGATGTGGTGGAACGGGAGCTTCATGCCCTGGATGTGCATCCCACAAATCTCCATCAACTGCAAGATGCTATCCTATCAATATGGGCCAACATTTCTAGAGAATGCTTTCAGCACCTTGTTGAATCAATGCCACGTAGAATTAAGGCAGTTGACCAGGACAGTGATTTTACACTACAGATACTATAGGCAGAGCCAATCATATTCTTTTTGCCAAACCACCTCAAAAGGATCTGTTTATATATATCGCAAGTCATATCGTAAAATGATTTCATCAATATGATTATGCAGCCCTATCAAGGACAAAATAATCTCAGTGTTATGCAGCCCTATTGAGGACAGTCTTTTGCTCTTTGCATGATGTTTCCCCACACTCCTGCTCTGTGGGTAAAGACCAAACATAACTGATCTGAAATGGATGTGAAGTTTGACCCTCCCTGTGATTTTCTAGGGATTTTCTTTAAACATTTGACTACTTAATTTTAACCTTTTCATAATGTGAAGGTAGTGGTGTGGTAACACTTTCTGCACAAGGAAATCGCCTTTTCTGTTTATTTTAATTCCAAAATGATTACATAGCGGCACTCATGGATACCAATTTTTGTTGGTTTCTGTATTTCTTTTTGCATATTTTCTTAAAACCATTTTCAGTAGAGCTTTGAATGGGTGGTTGGTCATTTGTAGTCTTACAAAGCTATACGTAGTATTCAATATTTTATAAATGCATTAATGTTACTGATTACTTTAAGGATCATGATTTTATCTACTTCATTATTCTTTCCCTGTTGTCACATAGAGATATATAGAGACTGCAATGTCTTTCCTTGAGGTCATAGGTGCATAATAGAAAAATTACAATGTTGTTATCCCATTGCAATCACAGGGAAAGGAAGAATGAGAAATTTACACTAACAGTCAAAAGTTGTAGAACACCCAAATCTTTCCAGTTTTTATTGATATTTAAGCAGTCCAAATCCAGTGAATAAACTGAAATGGTACAAAAATAAGTGGTAAACTGCCAGAGGTTTTAAAAAAAAAAAAAAAAAACTTTCAGAGGTAGGAAGAAAGGGCTGCCAGTGAGTACTTTTTCCCTACACCATCAAAAGGCACTTTTAAACTGGAGGAAACTGACAGAAAGTTCGGGCAGAACGAAAGCTATAACCGAAGCAGAAGACACATTTCTGAGAGTCAACAGCTTGCATGATAAGCAGCTCATAGGACAACAGCTTCAAGAATAGTTTAACCATATTCGTACTAAGCATGTATCAGTTTTAACTCTGAAGAGAAGACTTCGAACTAATGGTTTGACAGGTTGAGTAGTAGTAAGAAAGGCATTGCTAAATGGCAAAATAAGAAAAAGCTTGTCTGGGCTATAATGCACAACCAGTGGAGTACTGAAGACTGGAAGAAGGTCTTATGGACCGATGAATCAAAATGTGAATCCTTTGGTTTATCACACAGGGTTTTTGTACGCAATCAAGTAGGCGAAAGGGTGGTTCCTCCCTGTGTGACACCAACTGTCAAACATGGAGGTGGAAGCGTGATGGACTGGGGATCTTGCTGGATCCCATCTGTGACTTGCACACCGTGGCACCCTAAACCAAAACGGCTGTCACAACATTTTGCAGTGCCATGCAATACCCTCTGGTGTGTGCCTGTTTGGGCATGGGTTCATCCTACAGCAAGATAATGACCCAAAACATACCTCCATGCTGTGTCAGAACTACCTTAGAAGAAAATGACAAGATGTAGTGTTCAAATCAATAAAGGGCCAGCACAGTCTCTAGACTTAAACCCTGCAAGCTGGTTTGGGCTAAACTGCACAGAAGGGTGAAGGATTGTAGTCATTTACACAAACGGCCTGGGAGCAATTCATGCAAACTGCCAGAAAAACAGTTTTTTGACTTTGCTGCTCTAGGATTTTATCTAACAACCTTTCAGTCACTAGTCAGATGCTCTTAACAGCTAGGCTACCTGGTGCCCCCATAATATTTATTATTATTTGATCAATTAGCATTACCACTACCACAGCTCTGCAGACATTTGTTGTAAAACTAAATGACCTACCACCAAGATTTTTATGTTTTTGTCTATTTTCCTGATTTTGAGAAGTTTGACTTTTATGGTCAGAGAATTCCAGTAACTATGCCACAATTTGTTAGCCTTAATCATCTCCAAACTGCCTGCAGTGATTTTAAAAATGGTCCCTATGAGTTTATGTAACAATGGGTAAGTAGTACAACAACCTAAATCTTTAATCTTGCAGTATTACTTTAAATTGATGGTTCAGTATTTTGTCAGTGAAGGCACGTTCTAAGTCAGATTCACTCATGGATATCATTTTCACAACCGCTCATTAGTCTTACTGTAGCTCTATGACTGAAAGTCTGTGGAAACATCAAATTAACCTATATTTTTCTTCATGGAAAGACATGGAAATGGCATTCACCTGTTTATCTGACTCTGGGCCTCATTGCTTAAATCCAAGTCCCTTTAATTAAAGTAATAATTTTCCCTCAAGGTATTGGACCAGATGGCCACATTGCTTTCAACGAGCCAGGCTCCAGTCTAGTCTCCAGAACCAGAGTGAAGACATTGGCTAAGGACACCATAGTAGCCAATGCCCGTTTCTTTGGCAACGACCTGTCAAAGGTCCCCACTATGGCCTTGACTGTGGGTGTGGGGACAGTCATGGATGCCCGAGAGGTAGAGTAAATTTGAATTCCTCTACAGTGCCTTCTGAAAGTACTTACATGCCTTCACTTTCTCCTGTTTTTGTTGGGTTTTGGCCTTCATTTATTATTAATACAATTATTTTTGTTTGCCACTAATCTACATAATGACAAAGCAAAACTAATGTTTTTAGAAATGTGTTAATTTATTGCGAAGAAAAATCTTAACTCATATGAAAGTATTAAGACCCTTTATTTAGTACTTTGTAGAAGAGCTTTTGGCAGGATTCCCAGCTTTAAGTCTTCTTGAATATGAATCCAGTTTTGCAGATCTGAATTTAGGTAATTTTTCCCATTCTTTGTTGTATATCCTCCTTACCGCTGTCAGATTGGATGGGAGCACTGTTGGACTAGGATCTTCAGGTCTTCTCACAGATGTTCAATAGGGTTCACGTCTGGGCTTTGGCTGGGCCATTCAAGGACATTGACTGCATTGTCCCGAAGCCACTCCAACATGGATCGGGTTTTCTTTAAGGACCTCTGTATTTTGTTCATGTTCATCGTTCCCTTAATCCTGACCAGTCTCCCAGTCCCTGCCATTGAGAATTATCCCCATAGCAATATACTCCCACCAACATGCTTCTCTGTAAGGACGATTTTAGCCAGGTGATGAGTTCTATCTTATTTTCACTTGATGCTTGGCATTATGGCCTAATAATAGAATTTTCATTTCATCAGACCAGAGAATAATTTCCTCATGCTCCATCAAGAGACATTTCATGTGTCTTCCACTTAGGAGTGGTTTTCATCTATCCACCCTACCATGAAGCCCTGATGAGATGGATGTCCTTCTGGCATGTTCTTCTATCTTTGCAGAGAAACTCTGAAGCTCTGTTAGAGTTGTCATTGGGTGCTTGGTCAGCTCCCTGACAAAGGCCCTTCTTGTTGGGTTACATAGATCTATGACTTGGCCCAAGATCTGCAGGGAGTTCCTTGGACATCATGGCTTAGTCTTTGCTTTGATGTACTCTCTGAAGGGTGGGATCTTATACATGTGTACCTTTCAAAATCTTGTCCAATCAATTGAATTTGCCACCGGTGAACTCCAAGAACGTTCTTGATACACCTCCAGGATTATCAAAGGAAGCTATTTGAAGAGTATGTAGATTTAGATATTTAAGTTTTTGCTGGACCCGCGTTCGAATCTCGTTACAGTCAAAACAAGTTATGCATTAGGATTTGTTCAGGATAGACAAAAACTTTGCTGGCTACAACCTTTAGTAGCTACGTTATAGTATGCCTAAAGTAAAACTGTTTTTACAGTTATACAGTATTGCAATTGTTTCTGGTGGATTTTCAAAGTAGGCATGCTTTTTGGGGTAATATAGGCTAAATCAAAACCTCTTAGGCAGTGAAAGAGTAGGGGTTTCCACAATTCTCTCTGTATCAATGTCATTCACGAATGAAGGAAAAACAAATGTTTTTGTGCCATGAAGTAGCTTTGGCAGTATGATCTTCAGTCTTGCTAACAATTGCACAATTCTTATGTCTATTCCAAGTAGTAAGTTAGTAGATACTAGTAAGCCTATTACTGGCTAATAAGCTGTTAAAACGGCCAATGCCATACAGTTCCTAGATGCTATTTGTGTTGGAGGTAAAAGCTTGTAATAAGAAACGTTAGTCAGTTTACCACAATGCTTATTGGTGTCTAGTGACTGGGCAAACGTATAGCACTGTGGTGTATTAAAGACACCGCCTCTCACGTGGGAGATACGGTTTTGATTTCTGTGAGGGCTACAACATTTTGAACTTTTAAACTGAAGGCTGGCTGAACTTGGTTTGCCTGGTTCTTTTTCAGTTTTTTTCAATATCTTGACACACATTTCTAAAAACATGTTCTTGCTTTGTCTTTATTGTGTGTAGATTCAAGGGAAAAATATAGTTTATAAACCAACAAAATGTGTAAAAAGAGAATGGCCTGAATACCTTTCGAAGACACAATTTTCACAGTACAAATATCTTCATTTGTAAAAAAAAAATAAAAAAAAAATATATATAAAAACATTTCTAATTGTTTTACTTAATTTGGCTCTACTAATTTTCTTTAAAAATGCTAACTTGTGTTACCATTTTAAAATCATACGTATGTTATTGCTGCACTGCGTAAGCGGAGCTGGCCAAGTTGAGCTAATGTCTCTTACCGAGTGAGAGACTGCCTGACTGACAGACTGCCTGACTGACTGACTGACTACCCATTGTTAAATAGTGTAGTGGATACAGATGTGGACTGCAAGGTAGGCGACAGGCATTCGAGCCTCGCCACGGACAAAACAAATGAGGCATTTGGATGTGATCTTTCTAATTTAATGCATTGAATGTTGTGTAGCAATCCTGTTATTGGTTTGGATGTCAGCTAATAATGTAGGGAACTAGTTTGGAGAACCATGGGGTTTCAACTAACTGGTTTGACAGTGCTAAAGTAAATAAACACCACATCTCTACCCATGTATCATGTGCAATGCCACCTGCTGTTTAAATTGCATTGTGGTTAAAAACACAGTCTGCCACAGAAAACCGTGGATCGAATCCAGCTAGGGACAACAAAATTAATCCTTTCTAATCGTGGGCTGGCCGAACTAGGTTTGCCTGGTTCTTTTTCTTGTGTTTTTCAATGTTTCAATGGTAGTCTTGTATTGATTGTTTATTTTAGGTCATGATTCTTATCACGGGAGCCCACAAAGCCTTTGCCCTGTACAAAGCCATAGAGGAGGGGGTCAACCACATGTGGACTGTCTCAGCCTTTCAGCAGCACCCACACACAATCTTTGTGTGTGATGAAGATGCCACCCTGGAGCTGAGAGTGAAGACAGTCAAGTATTTTAAAGGTGAGCATGGAATTAGAATGTTGTTTAGGTTTTACTATGCAGGACATAGGTTAAAGTGGGGAGAACAAGTATTTGATACACTGCCGATTATGCAGGTTTTCCCACTTACAAAGCATGTAGAAGTCTGTAATTTTTATCATAGGTACTCTTCAACTGTGAGTTATGGAATCTAAAACAAAAATCCAGAAAATCACATTGTATGTATTTAAAGTAATTAATTAGCATTTTATTGGATGACAAGTATTTGATACATCAGAAAAGCAGAACTTAATATTTGGTACAGAAACCTTTGTTTGCAATTACAGAGATCATATGTTTCCTGTAGTTCTTGACCAGGTTTGCACACACTGCAGCAGGGATTTTAGCCAATTCCTCCATACAGACCTTCTCCAGATCCTTCAGGTTTCGGGGCTGTCACTGGGCAATACGGACTTTCAGCTTCCTCCAAAGATTTTCTATTGGGTTCAGGTCTGGAGACTGGCTAGGCCACTCCAGGACTTTGAGATGCTTCTTACGGAGCCACTCCTTAGTTGCCCTGGCTGTGTGTTTCGGGTCGTTGTCGTGCTGGAAGACCCACCCACAACCCATCTTCAATGCTCTTACTGAGGGAAGGAGGTTGTTGGCCAAGATCTCACGATTCATGGCCCCATCCATCCTCCCTTCAATATGGTGCAGTCATTCTGTCCCCTTTGCAGAAAAGCATCCCCAAAGAATGATGTTTCCACCTCCATGCTTCACGGTTAGGATGGTGTTCTTGAGGTTGTACTCATCCTTCTTCTTCCCCCAAACACGGCGAGTGGAGTTTAGACCTAAAAGCTCTATTTTTGTCTCATCAGACCACAATTACCTTCTCCCATTCCTCCTCTGGATCATCCAGATGGTAATTGGCAAACTTCAGACGGGCTTGTACATGCACTGGCTTGAGCAGGGGGACCATGCGTGCGCTGAAGGATTTTAATCCATGACGGTGTAGTGTGTTACTAATGGTTTTCCTTGAGACTGTGGCCCCAGCTTTCTGACCAGGTCCCGCCGTGTAGTTCTGGGCTGATCCCTCACCTTCCTCATGATCATTGATACCCCACGAGGTGAGATCCTGTATGGAGCCCCAGACAGAGGGAGATTGACCGTCATCTTGAACTTCTTCCATTTTCTAATAATTGCACAAACAGTTGTTGCCTTCTCAGCAAGCTGCTTGCGTATTGTCCTGAAGCCCATCCCAGCCTTATGCAGGTCTACAATTTTATCCCTGATGTCCTTACACAGCTCTCTGGTCTTGGCCATTGTGGAGAGGTTGGAGTCTGTTTGATTGAGTGTGTGGACAGGTGTCTTTTATACAGGTAACGATTTCAAACAGGTGCAGTTAATACAGGTAATGAGTGGAGAACAAGAGGTCTTCTTAAATAAAAACTAACAGGTCTGTGAGAGCTGGAATTCTTACTGGTTGGTAGGTGATCAAATACTTATGTCATGCAATAAAATGCAAATTAATTACTTAAAAATCATACAATGTGATTTTCTGGATTTTTGTTTGTTGATTTTTTTAGATTCCGTCACTCACAGTTGAATTGTACTTATGATAAAAATACAGACCACTACATGCTTTGTAAGTAGGAAAACCTGCAAAATCGGCAGTGTATCAAAAACTTGTTCTCCCCACTGTAAGTAAAAGAATTGTGCACTTATTTTGGAACTGGCAGGTGTTTTATGTGTTATGTCTTTCAATCTTTTAATTTCCCTGCAGGGTTGATGCACGTTCACAACCAACTGGTGGACCCAGTACTCAGCATAAAGGACCAGTAATGGAGAATGGAATCTAGTCAAAGAATTACAGATCTTAAAATGTTGGTTGGACCTAGAGTTGCTGGTAGGATAACAACAAGCAATACATTGTGCCAGAGAGGTTATTACAGTGGATGAAACTTGCAGTCATTCATAACCCCTTTCCTTTTCTCGAAATCAGCGTTGTCTATTATGCCATTAGGGTCTTATGAAAGCTCAATGTAAATGCCATCTCAATTGATATGTTAATGCTGCCATAAAAATATCATAAATCCTTTTAGGTCACTGTGTAAAAAATTTAAAAGAACAATTCTCCCATCCAAACACTCAGCCACAACTCAAAGATGCATGCGTCTTAACAATTGCCTTGTCTAATTCTCTCTTTTCTTCTATGTTCAGTTCCAGCCAAAATTTGGGATACACTTACTCATTCAAATATATTTCTTTATTTTTACTATTTTCCACATAATAATAGTGAAAGAATAATAGTGAAGACATCAAAACTATGAAATAACACATGGAAATATAGTAAAGTGTTAAACCGATACATGTCATATTGTAGATTCTTCAAAGTTGCCAATATTTGCCTTGTTGACATTTTTGCCCTCTTGGCATTCTTTCAACAAGCTTCATGAGGTAGTCACCTGGAATGCTTTTCCAACAGTTTTGAAGGAGTTCCCACATATACTGTGCACTTTTTGGCTACTTTTCCTTCATCCTGCGGTCCAACTCATCCAAAACCATCTCAATTTGGTTGAGGTCAGGTGATTTTATTTTTTTATTTATTAGATTCAACTTTATTGTCATTGAACATTATAAGCACAGAACCACAAAATGCAGTTTGTTTCTAACCAAAAGTGCAAATAGAGGAGTTCAGATTTTTTTTTTTATATATACATACAAGTGGAATGTACAGGTGTGCAATTAAAGCAAATACATTACATATGGCAATTCTAAATGTGCAGTGGAAAATTCACAAATTTACAGAAAATGTACAGGTATTAAGTATAATGTATGTGAGATAAATAGTTTTGGCAGTTCTCAATGGCATTCTGAATTTGCAATCAAGGCAAATTGAAGGAGTAGGGTAGCATGTGCAACTGAAATGCAGTGATAGGAGCAATGAGGTTCCCGAGGTAGGCATGTATGTAACAATTGAAAATACAAGTACTGCAGCAGTTCTAAATGTGCAATGAGGGCAGGGTTAATATGGAAGTTCAAGGTGTAAATCGGCATGTGCAAATGAAATACAGGAATAGCAGCAATGACACGTGAACTGGATTTTTTTTTTTTTATACAATCTTATCAGACCTGTCCAGTAGTGCAGAGGGGGTGTCTAGTTAGTGATGGGGAGTCACATAGTTCAGCAGGGTTAAAGCAGAAAGAAACTGTTCCTGAACCTGCTGGTGCAAGAACCGAGAGACCTGTACCGCCTGGTGAAGCCAGATCATCTGATGCTGCACCATCACTCTCCTTCTTGGTCAGATTGCCCTTACACAGCCTAGAGGTGTGTTTTGGGTCCTGTTGAAAAACAAATGATCCCAATAAGCGCAAACCAGACGGGATGGTGTGTCGCTGCAGAATGCTGTGGTAGCCATGCTGATTGTGTGCCTTGAATTCTATATAAATCAGTGTCACCAGCAATGTAACCCCACACCATCGCACCTCGTCCTCCATGCTTCACTGTGGGAACCACACATGCAGAGATAATCCGTTCACCTGCTCTGCATCTAATGAAGACATGGTGGTTGGAACCAGTAATCTCAAAGTTGGACTCATCAGACCAAAGGACAGATTTCCACTGGTCTAGTGTACATTTATTATAGTCTCTTTTATTATTGGTGTCCTTCAGTAGTGGTTTCTTTGCTGCAGTTCAACCACAAAGGCCTGATTGACATATTGTCCTCTGAACAGTAGATGTTGAGATGTCTGTTACTTGAAGTCTGTGAAGCATTTATTTGGGCCGCAATCTAAGGTGCCGTTAATTGCGGAATTTTGAGACTGCTGAGCCTAATACTCCTCTGCCACAGAGGTAACTGCGTCTTTCTTGTGGCGGTCCTCATGGGAGCTAGTTTCATCACAGCGTTTGATGGTTTTTGTGACCACACTTGAAGAATCTTTTAAAGATCTTAAAATGTTTCTTGATTGACTAACCTTTATGTCTTAAAGTAATGATGGACTCTTGTTTCACCCTACCTTGTCACCCTCTGTATACCCAAACTCCCTCTTCACCCTCTGTATACCCAAACAACCTTGTTACCCTTTGTATACGTACCCTACCTTGTCACCATCTGTATACCCAATCTACCTTAATGCTTCAATCAGAACATACAACTTTAGTTACTTTATACTTTATTAAATGTCACTCAAAGCTTTAAACACTCCATAGATTTCTTGACATGACAGTCAGTTACACTTGCTAAGTTTGCACCACAGTGAAAAGCATTCATCATTATTTGTATTGCCATTTGGAATGGCCATATTTTATGAGATTTGTTTTGTTTTAATAATATTGATAAAGATGATTCTTGAAATGTATTTTGTTTAGTATTATTTATTAAAGCTGCACTAGGGAGGATGTTCATTAAAATAAAAATCAATTACAACATTTTGCAATAACTCACCAGTCAGAAAGAGGTTCCGTACCAGTCCATGAAAGAGAATAACGTACAAATAATAATATGAAAAATAGAATTCTAGAATTACCTGTTCCAAGATAAACTAACCCAGAGTTTGATGTTATTCTTAGCCATGCTAACGTTAGCTTAGGGTTCCTTGTTGCTAGCTATTGAGAGCTAGTCTTCTTTTGCTTCTTTGCAGTTTTCATAGTGTATGTTGTAGTAGACAAGGGAGGACTTGGCAATTTGCCATCCTGGTCTCTACCTGCCATTATAGTTTCTTACATTAAGCAAACTTCACACCCCATGGCGTACTCATGCTCTATATATTCCAGGTAAAATGAGCTTTCTCAAAATAAGCCGAGGAAGTCCTGCCTCGCAGAAGGCGATTGGATGTATAGCCCACCTTACAGAAGGCGATTGGCTGGAACTAGATTGCTGGAACCGAATTGTCTAGAAAGTAGCCTTACGCACCAAAAGGTTTTAATTGACATTCCACTGGCACTGAGCCATCTGTATTGCTAAACAACTCGTAGAGGGACTCCTTAGGTTACACAAAATGTTTATACTTGAATTTTTTACCTAAAAAGATCCTACCTAGTGCAGCTTTAAGGGTTGTGAACCGAGTCAACTCTGAGTATATAACTACATTGCCCAGGACAAATAACGAATTTAAATTGGAGTTCATGATAGCCATTGGAATAAATAAAACATAAAAAAAAATTGTGTCCGTCTTCTACACAAGGTGTCACTCTCTGCTAAGGTACAAAATCATAAATACCAGTGGAAGAGGGCATGGTAGAAAACGTACATCTTTGTGCTCCTCTGAACTTAGATTTACTTAGTACAATTGGGTTGTTGTTACTGTATCTTACGATGAATGCACTAACCGTCTGCTAAATGACATGTTACTGTACTGGCTCTGATATTTTCAAAGTAACCATGCCAACACTAAGGTGTGGTTTGATTA
The DNA here is from genome assembly GCF_011004845.1 of Esox lucius. Lineage (NCBI taxonomy): Eukaryota > Metazoa > Chordata > Actinopteri > Esociformes > Esocidae > Esox > Esox lucius. Next base: position 17,674,982 of record NC_047583.1, read on the forward strand.
CATTTTTAAATAGCTTTGCCTTCAATTTCAAATTGTTAAGTTCATTTTGTGTAGTAGATCTCCTCACTTTTTAGATGGAGTTGTTTCTTCTGCTTTAAACAGTTCTGCATGAGTTATATTAAAATGTATGCTTATTACCACAGAATATGCCCACAAAACAACTGCTTGGTGCTATTAATGGATTACACTACTTCTGTGTAATTGTTTTCTTAGAAACCTGTCACCCCTTGCATAACTTTTGATCTTGGCATGATGTTTTACCACACACCTATATGGTGTGTAAAGACCTAACCAGGCCAAATTTTGAATCCTTATGGAAATCTGGATGTGATTTCTCATTTTAGCCATTTTATGTGATGCTAAATGTACTGGTTTACATACTTTTTCTGCATAAGGAAATTGCAAGGTTTGTTTATTTTTATTGAATAAATGGTTTCAAAGTTATTTTGTGTGTGATTTGTTTTATCTGGTTACATAATGTATTTGACAATTAAGCAAGTGTCCAAATATATTATAAGAAACATTTCCGGGGGATGTATTTTTGCACCTGCTTGTTTATGTTTGTGGTATTAACCAGTAATACTAACCAAAACCCCCAAGCAATTCACATAATAGATTTGCCTAGCTGTATCCCTCATAAACAGAGCGATCCCAAACAGGCATATCAACGGAGTACTTAGATTAAAATGATGAACTCAGCAGATCCCATGGATGTTGGCCCCTTATGCCCATAGTACCTTCACCAGAGTCTGTTTTGTGATGCAAATCCAAATATTTTAGATTTGGAAGCTTGGTAAAGAGACGTTTTTGTTTTAGTACACAATAACTGACGTTTTTAAGGACCACAAGTTACAACCAAGTCTATGAGAAAATCGAGGATCACTGGAACAAATTCCTTCCTGACTAGCACTTTCATTACCCCATCCTCTATTTGGCTGTAACAAGTGGCTCTTAGCATAGACTATCCTGTGATACCCCATGTTCTAACACCCATTTGTGCTATAGGTCTTTGCTTTGGCAGTAAATGGGAATAAACAGCCACTAATGGAGAGGAAAATTGCCTGTCAGCCGCTTGCAACCACTCTCAGTAAAGCGAGTGAGTGTGCTAAGCTACCCAATGTGAGCAGCATAGCAATGAAAGCACCAATCATTACAATATAATATTCAGTGATAGGTTTACATGTGACAATTGGCTTGCTGTTATGTTTCCCTTTATTCTGTCTAAATCTCTGAAAACCCCTTTAGTGTGAACATGCGATTCGGTGTAAGATTATAGAAAATAAATAGGATGGGCTTCTATGTTTTGTCATTGTTATGACATCCCTCACAAGTTTACAGCAGTGACATTTTAGCTAAATACTTCAGTGGCCATTGTCTTGTTGCCTGCAAAAGAGATTCCTATCGTTACCTACTGTAGGTCTCGCCTGCCCATTTTAACAAATACAAATGATAGGATTTAACTCTGTGTGTCTGTTGGTGCGTCGTCCTTTTTGTGTGGCTTTTCAAATGTATGGAATTTAAGCAGTTGTTAAAAGGTCCACAACAAAGTATAAAGCAATCCTTCTGTCCAGCTGCAATGAATCAAGTCTCTGACTTCAGTCTACTACTGCTCCAATGATCAAAGATTACACTAACTATAACTGACATAGCAAAAAAACTATCTTAGGCCACACTTTCCCCCCTGATACCCATCACCCCGATCAATACCTGCTCTCAAGACCTATACACAATTTATCAAATAAAGTAAAATATCAAATAGAACACTAATGTATTCTATCTCTTGCAGAAATAGAATTGTTTCTGCCCACTCAAGCTTAATCATTGTCAAGCAACATATTCTTGCAAAAAGTCTTTACCTATGATGGTAGTGTATAGGGAAAAGTGAGAACTAAAAACAAAACGGTTTTGGAAGCAATTTGTGCCAAAGAGACAGTTATACACTCACCTAAAGGATTATTAGGAACACCTGTTCAATTTCTCATTAATGCAATTATCTAATCAACCAATCACATGGCAGTTGCTTCAATGCATTTAGGGGTGTGGTCCTGGTCAAGACAATCTCCTGAACTCCAAACTGAATGTCAGAATGGGAAAGAAAGGTAATTTATGCAATTTTGAGAGTGGCATGGTTGTTGGTGTCAGACGGGCCGGTCTGAGTATTTCACAATCTGCTCAGTTACTGGGATTTTCACGCACAACCATTTCTAGGGTTTACAAAGAATGGTGTGAAAAGGGAAAAACATCCAGTATGCAGCAGTCCTGTGGGCGAAAATGCCTTGTTGATGCTAGAGGTCAGAGGAGAATGGGCCGACTGATTCAAGCTGATAGAAGAGCAACTTTGACTGAAATAACCACTCGTTACAACCGAGGTATGCAGCAAAGCATTTGTGAAGCCACAACACGCACAACCTTGAGGCGGATGGGCTACAACAGCAGAAGACCCCACCGGGTACCACTCATCTCCACTACAAATAGGAAAAAGAGGCTACAATTTGCACGAGTTCACCAAAATTGGACAGTTGAAGTCTGGAAGAATGTTGCCTGGTCTGATGAGTCTCGATTTCTGTTGGGACATTCAGATGGTAGAGTCTGAATTTGGCGTAAACAGAATGAGAACATGGATCCATCATGCCTTGTTACCACAGTATTAGTAAGGTTGTTCCTAATAATCCTTTAGGTGAGTGTATGTCCTAAATATAACAAGGCTCTTTAATACCATTAAACATTTTTACCTCCTAAAAACTATTGATAAAATGAGATGCCAAACTGGTATATATGTTTATAAAAGTTACCATGGTATTGTGCTTCTTGGTTTCCAGTTGGATCCTATAAAACCATTTGGATTCTTTAAAACCAGTTACACAGCTAACTTTAGCTCTACCTTGTCCGTTAAAATCTTTTTTTTCTTTCTCCAACCACTAACCATTTCTTATTTCTCTGTTGCTCAAACAATTTCATACACCTTACATCCTCCTTTTTCATTTCCTCATTACCCATTGGATGAAAAAAGAGGGGAGAGTGGAGGTGAAGGTTATGAATATGCAAAGTGTACGAATATGAGAAAAGGTCCACATCTATTAGTAAAAGAGAAACTTGTGGACAATGGCTGTATTTGACGAAAGTATTTTTATTGGATTAACTGGATTCTAATATCCATTACTTCTACAGGCATTCTATCTCACCCCAAATGGCTTAATATACTTTCCACTGTAACTTTATTTCACTTTATAAATCTAGAGTAGCTAAATCTTAATTTAATCTGTGTTTTACATTTGTATTTTAAGGCAGCAATAAATGAAAGACTGCAATCGGCTTATAAATTTACCCTAGCCACTGTACTCACAGTAACTTGTCCACATTGCAAAAATATTAATTGTTCTTCTGTGGTTCTGTCTAGTTTGTTATTAGTAGCTGTACGCCCACTGTTCTTTCATGTTCTAGTTTCTTAGTTTCCATGGAAGCAGACGAGTGGCCAGAAAGGCCTTGACCTGCATACACAGCTGGTAATAACTGACACAGAAACAATTTCACATTTATGTAGATCATGGACAGTGCATACTGTACAATATACTCTCACCTAAAGGATTATTAGGAACACCATACTAATACTATGTTTGACCCCCTGTTGCCTTCAGAACTGCCTTAATTCTATGTGGCATTGATTTAACTAGGTGCTGAAAGCATTCTTTAGAAATGTTGGCCCATATTGATAGGATAGCATCTTGCAGTTGATGGAGATTTGTGGGATGCACATCCAGGGCATGAAGCTCCCGTTCCACCACATCCCAAAGATGCTCTATTGGGTTGAGATCTGGTGACTGTGGGTGCCATTTCAGTACAGTGAACTCATTGTCATGTTCAAGAAACAAATTTGAAATGATTCGAGCTTTGTGACATGGTGCATTATCCTGCTGGAAGTAGCAATCAGAGGATGGGTACATGGTGGTCATAAAGGGCGGTGGTAGGCCGTGGCATTTAAACGATGCCCAATTGGCACTAAGGGGCCTAAAGTGTGCCAAGAAAACATCCCCCACACCATTACACCACCACCACCAGCCTGCACAGTGGTAACAAGGCATGATGGATCCATGTTCTCATTCTGTTTACGCCAAATTCTGACTCTACCATCTGAATGTCTCAACAGAAATCGAGACCCATCAGACCAGGCAACATTCTTCCAGTCTTCAACTGTCCAATTTTGGTGAGCTTGTGCAAATTGTAGCCTCTTTTTCCTGTTTGTAGTGGAGATTAGTGGTACCTGGTGGGGTCTTCTGCTATTGTAGCCCATCCGCCTCAAGGTTGTGTGTGTTGTGGCTTCACAAATGCTTTGCTGCATACCTCGGTTGTAACGAGTGGTTATTTCAGTCAAATTTGCTCTTCTATCAGCTTGAATCAGTCGGCCCATTCTCCTCTGACCTCTAGCATCAACAAGGCATTTTCGCCCACAGGACTGCTGCATACTGGATGTTTTTCCCTTTTCACACCATTCTTTGTAAACCCTAGAAATGGTTGTGCATGAAAATCCCAGTAACTGAGCGGATTGTGAAATATTCAGACCGGCCCATCTGGCACCAACAACCATGCCATGCTCAAAATTGCTTAAATCACCTTTCTTTCCCATTCTGACATTCAGTTTGGAGTTTAGGAGATTGTCTTGACCAGGACCACACCCCTAAATGCATTGAAGCAACTGCCATGTGATTGGTTGATTAGATAATTGCATTAATGAGAAATTGAACAGGTGTTCCTAATAATCCTTTAGGTGAGTGTATATAATGTTAATGATAAAATGATAATAAAATTATACAAAATATACTTATGCATTTTACATTGTTCTTTGCTGCATTTTTGTTTTAGTCCTCTCCTCCAATTATCTCTACAGCATATATTTTGATTACATCGTCACTGTTTTTCAGTGCAATAACAACTGATGCATATGGCCATGGTGTGAGACAACAGTGTCTGTCTGGGGCTTGTAAAAGTGGCAAGACTGGCAGTTTCCATGACGACTGTGCCCACACTCTGCCAAAGGGATGTCCAACCCTTTTTCCGAAGGGAATTCTAATCATACGCTGAGATGAACCAGTGCAGTGAGTGTTAAGGAAAAGTGCGTGGGTTAGAATAGAGTTCTGTCAGTCAACAACAGATATACAGCACAATTTAGCAGCCTAATAAAGCCACATTCTGCAATCTCTGTCACAAGCATTTTAATTTGTAGACAAAGGGGTTGGTTTGGGCAAGAGGGATATCCACAGATTGGTTAAATTCTTTGTAAGCTGCCCCTAAAATCAAAGAGGTAATTTGACAGTTGTTAAATGACTAAGTGAAGTAAGTCTAACTTAATGGGTTATGTTTTTACATTTGTTGAATATGGATCATTATAACATTGATTATATCTTTGACCCCTTTGACGAGAGGGAAAGTACCCATAGAATGATAATAACAAAGTTGGATGTAAATACTTGCTACTTCAATGATGACTACTTCTGTCATGGTAAAAAAGCCTCCCACTTGCTCAGATTTGATGAAATGTATTCATGCATAAGCAGCTGGTTATATATATATTTTATACACTACCGTCAAAATGTATCAGTCACTTAGAAATGTCCTTGGTTTTCATGAACACATATATGAAATTAATTTGAATAGGAAATATTATCATTATACCTTTAACAAGGAACATTGATTGAGACCAAGGTCTCTTTTACCAAGGTCTATTTTACAGCTGCGTATACATGTTTAAATCTACAATATAGGTACAAAGATTAAGAAATTACACAAAACAGACAAAACAAAACGATCACAGATAACACAACAAGAAAAAGAACCAGGCAAGCCTAGTTCGGCTGGCCCCCGATTAGAAGTGATGAATGTTGTTGCCCTCGCTGGATTCGAACTGGAGTCTCGTACTGTATGTGACAGGCTGTGTCTTTAACCACTATGCCACTAAGCTACACGTGTCGAGTGTCGGTATAGCGTCTCGACATTAGATCATTTTGTCACGCATTAACATGACGCAAGTTTAAATATTTCACTTGACACCATGTTGCATTGTGTTAAACTGACTAACGTTTCTTACTAAGTTTACTTCCACCACACATAGCACCTATGAACTGTATGGCTTTTGCCACTGGCCGTTTTAACAGCTTATAAGCCAGTAATAGGCTTACTGGTATCTACTAACTTACTACTTGGAATAGTCGTAAGAACTGAGCAATTGCTAGAGAGACTGAAGATGAACTTTACACTGCCAAAGCTATTTCATTTCATGGCACAATGAAATAGGTCTAAACTCCACTCGCCGTGTTTGGAGGAAGAAGAAGGATGAGTACAACCCCAAGAACACCATCCCAACTGTGAAGCATGGACGTGGAAACATCATTATTTGGGGATGCTTTTCTGCAAAGGGGACAGGACGACTGCACCGTATTGAGGGGAGGATGGATTGGGCCATGTATGGCCAGATCTTGGCCAACAACCTCCTTCCCTAAGTAAGTGCATTGAAGATGGGTCGTGGCTGGGTCTTCCAGCATGACAATGACCCGAAACACACAGCCAGGGCAACTAAGGAGTGGCTCCATAAGAAGCATCTCAAGGTCCTGGAGTGGCCTAGCCAGTCTCCAGACCTGAACCCAATAGAAAATCTTTGGAGGGAGCTGAAAGTCAGTATTGCCCAGTGACAGCCCCGAAACCTGAAGGATTTGGAAAGGTCTGTAAGGAGGAGTGGACCAAAATCCCTGCTGCAGTGTGTGCAAACCTGGTCAAGAACTACAGGAAACATATGATCTCTGTAATTGCAAACGAAGGTTTCTGTACCAAATATTAAATTCTGCTTTTCTGATGTATCAAATACTTGTCGTGCAATAAAATGCTAATTAATAACTTAAAAATCATACAATGTGATTTTCTGGATTTTTTTGAAGAGTACCTATGATAAAAATTACAGACTTCTACATGCTTTGTAAGTGGGAAAACCTGCAAAATCAGCAGTGTATCAAATACTTTTTCTCCCCACTGTAGTTGACGATAACAGATTTTTCATCAAGTGAAACTCCTCCTCTTTTATTGTGCAAGGGGTTGTGATCTATATTAACCCAAAAAGCATGCACGGATGCATACTTTGTTAGTCTACCAAAAATAGTCGCAACATATTATTTTAGGCTTACTAAAATAGCACAGCTACTGAAGGCTGTGCTTGTAGCCAGCGAAGTTTTGTCTATCCTGAACAAATCCTAATGCATGATTTGTTTTGGCTGTGGGGAGGCTCAAACACCGGTCCCCTGCATGGCAGTCTGCTCGCTCACTCACTCAGTAAGAGACATTTGCTCTTCTTGGCCGGCTTTGTTTATGTGGCCTGGCGAAAAATACTGCTGCAGATTGCTACATTTACACAGAGATAATTCCCCTGATGGCACAAGAACTTGCATTACCCGAAGCAATTACAAGCAACACAAAAACAAATCCTACAATGAATGTTTAAAATAGGCAAGAGGAACAAGAGTCTCAAGTTGATCTGTAGGCTATTCCATAAGCAAGGAGCGTAAAAGGAAAAGGCAGCTATACCCAAATCTGTGGAGATCGCAGGGGCCTCAAGTGTAATCCATTCTTGCAACCTAGTTTTATGAGTTATAATTCTTATGTTGATAATTGATGATAAATAAGAAAGTAGTTTATTCAGAAGTGCTTTAAAGATAAACACGAGAGCATGTTGTTCTCATCTCATGGAGAGCGAAGTCCAACCCACATTTTGATATAAAACACATTGGTGAGTTTTGTAGCTAGCACCCGGGAAAAACGGGTTGCATCCAGCAGTTTATATGTAGATGCCATAGCATGCATATAGAAATTATCCCCATAATCTATAACAGACATAAAAGTAGCTTGCACAATTTGTTTTCTATTTGTCAACTCTAACCGCCTGACTTCTGTCCTTTAGATAGCCAACGACAAGCATCTGTCCCAGTCCTATTGACAACAGCTTACCCAAATTGCATGGTCTACAGTGTCAAAAGCTTTAGACAAATCTATGAACAAGGCGACACAGTACTTTCTGTTATCTAGGGCATTAGCAATATCATTTACAACACATACAGTGGCCATAGTGGTACTGTGTTTAGGTCTGAAACCAGATTGATATATAGAAAGAGTATTGTTAACAGTTAAAACATATTGTAGTTGCCTATTCACCAATGACTGTAGAATTGTAGGAGATAATTATCCAAATTACTACCATCACCTCCCTTGAGGAGTGGTACAGTAAAATAATAGCTGTTTTCCACGCTTTAAGAACCTTTCCTGTGACTGGAGTTTAATTGTAGATTTGCGTCACAGCACCAGCAATGAAAGGTGCAGCACACTTGAGTGAAAATGGATCCAGATTGTCAGTGCCTAACAACTTCTTAGAATCTATAGCAGATAGTACAGATAAGAACTCATCTTCTTTGGATTTTTGGAAATTAAAAACCGGCTTACTGTTGGAGGCTAAGGGGCTGAAGCAATAGACCGTTCAGGATCATACTGGCCATTTTTTCTTTCAAGAAGAAAACCAGCAGAAATAAAGTGCTTATTTTAAGCATCACAAATTTCAGTTTGGTCACTGATGATCCCAGATTCTTATGTAATTTGCTTCGGCAGGGTTGTCAAGGGGTTTTCTCGTTTAACTGAGTTAATGATTTTCCAGAATTTAGAGGGATCACCTGCAGACTCTGTCTTAGCACTAACAAAATACCTAGATTTTTCTATTTTTATTCCTCTGATTCATTTATTTCTCAATTGCATAAAACACAGCCAATCAGCTATTTTACCAGTTTTCCTCACCAAGGACCATGCTGAATTACATATTTTATTGTGCTGGAATAAATATTCTACCCCTAACATTAATATTTGTTAGAGCAACTTTTTTCAGCAATTACTACAGTGGGGCAAAAAAGTATTTAGTCAGCCACAAATTGTCAAAGTTCTCCCACTTAAAAAGATGAGAGAGGCCTGTAATTTTCATCATAGGTACACTTCAACTATAAGAGACAAAAAAATCTAGAAAATCACATTGTAGGATGTTTAGTGAATTTATTGGTAAATTATGGTGGAAAATAAGTATTTTGTCAATAACAAAAGTTAATCTCAATACTTTGTTATATACCCTTTGTTGGCAATGACAGAGGTCAAACGTTTTCTGTAAGCCTTCACAAGGGTTTCACACACTGGTGCTGGTATTTTGGCCCATTCCTCCATGCAGATCTCCTCTAGAGCAGGGATGTTTTGGGGCTGTCGCTGGGCAACAGAGACTTTCAACTCCCTCCAAAGATTTTCTATGGGGTTGAGATCTGGTGACTGGCTAGGCCACACCAGGACCTTGAAATGCTTCTTACAAAGCCACTCCTTCGTTGCCCAGGCGTTGTGTTTGGGATCATTTTCATGCTGAAAGACCCAGCCAGGTTTAATCTTCAATGCCCTTGCTGATGGAAGGAGATTTTCACTCAAAATCTCACGATACATGGCCCCATTCATTCTTTCCTTTACACGGATCATTCGTCCTCGTCCCTTTGCAGAAAAACAGCCCCAAATCATGATGTTTCCACCCCCACGCTTCACAGTAGGTATGGTGTTCTTTGGATGCAACTCAGCATTCTTTCTCCTCCAAACACGACGAGTTGAGTTTTTAGCAAAAAGTTATATTTTGGTTTCATCTGACCATATGACATTCTCCCAATCCTCTTTTGGACCATCCAAATGCTCTCTAGCAAACCTCAGACGGGCCTGGACATGTACTGGCTTAAGCAGGGGGACACACCTGCCAGTGCAGGATTTGAGTCCCTGGCGGCGTAGTGTGTTGCTGATGGTAGCCTTTGTTACTTTGGTCCCAGCTCTCTGCAGGTCATTCACTAGGTCCCCCATGTGGTTCTGGGATTTTAACTCACCGTTCTTGTGATAATTTTGACCCCACAGGGTGAGATCTTGAGTGGAGCCCCGGATCGAGGGTGATTATCAGTGGTCTTGTATGTCTTCCATTTTCTTATAATTGCTCCCACAGTTGATTTCTTCACACCAATCTGCTTACCTATTGCAGATTCAGTCTTCCCAGCCTGGTGCAGGTCTACAATTTTGTTTCTGGTGTCCTTTGACAGCTCTTTGGTCTTGGCCATAGTGAAGATTGGAGTGTAACTGTTTGAGGTTGTGGACAGGTGTCATTTATACTGATAACAAGTTCAAACAGGTTCCATTAATACCATTAATTAATAGGTAACAAGTGGAGGACAGAGGAGCCTCTTAAAGAATAAGTTACAGGTCTGTGAGAGCCAGAAATCCTGCTTGTTTGTAGGTGACCAAATACTTATTTTACAGAGGAATTTAGCAATGAATTCATAAAAAAGCCTACAATGTGATTTTCTGGATTTTCTTTTCTCATTATGTCTCTCATAGTTGAAGTGTACCTATGATGAAAATTACATGCCTCTCTCATCTTTTTAAGTGGGAGAACTTGCACAATTGGTGGCTGACTAAACACTTTTTTGCCCCACTGTATATTACTTTAAGTCTTTTCATAAATAGGTTCCAGATTTGCCAGTGTCAGTGATTTTGGCCCATTCTTTTTGGCAGATTTGCACCAGGTTGTTCATGTGAATTTATAAATAGTGCCACAGATTCTTAATAGGATTGGGATTAATACTTGACTAGACAACTGTAGGACCTTCACCTTTTTGTTCTTAAGCCACTCCAGTGTTGCTTTGGCCTGCTGAAATGTTAATTTCCTTCCTTTGTGTGGTCTGAACAGGTTCTCTTGCAGTATTTCTTTGTATTTCTTAACAACAGTTTTAACAAGATGCAGTTTTAATTAATCCCTGCTGATTAGACGGACCCCCTCTGCATGATGTTACCCCCACCATACCTTTCAGGACACAGACATTTTCTTTACGGGGAGCCCATGTTCTCTTAAATAAAATACATATCTTGCTGTACACAATTTTAGGTGCACAATTAAATTAGTTTTGATTGTCGCTAGTGGTGACAATTACCACAACAATTATGGACAGTAACAAAGCTGAAAACATACTGTGCATAAAAGTCTTCTGGAATTAGAGCTCATAAAACATAAACATGTTGCGATCTACTCTCTTTTTTGGCTTTCTGTTCTGACACATTCTTATCTCCCCTGTAACCTTTCCCTACATCTTTATTGTTCAAGAAAATGTACTGCACTACATTTCAACACAATGCATTCGGAAAGTATTCTGACACCTTCACTTTATCTGCATTTTGTTTGTTACAGCCTTATTCTAAAATGAATTACATTTTTATTGAACCACTATGATCCAAGACCTGACTTTCATCTCTCATTTGGGTAAGTTCAAACAAACATACAACATACATTCAAGGATTAAAATATCAATAAATTTCTCCCAACACAATTGAAATAAGAGCATTTGCTTGTTTGAGCTGCTTGTGATAACGATCTTGTCATGAAAACTAAACTTGTGTCTAGTTTATTTGTGTGTCTACAAGTTGTTAGCGAAAGTAAGACGACTGCTTGCATAGTTGAATTAACAACCATTCAGAAATGAGACAAATTTGTATTGTATACACCTACGTATGTTAATTATGTGTTTTTTAGCTTACTAAGCTCTAATCTTGTTTCTGACTGATCTTGTCAAGTGGTTCAGTCAAAAAACTGAATGCGTACTGAAAAGTCATCATTTTACAGCCTTCCGTTTACATCTTCTTTAGCATAAAGGGCTTATTGGAGCTGTCATAAGTGGCTGAGATATGTATTAGTGTTCTTTGTAAGAGTGCACTATGTAAGCTGAGCTTCTATTAAGAAACATTTGATGGTTGCATTCGATAAAATATTTTATTTAGAAATCTTCATGGAGGGAAGGGTTGGGTAGAGTACTGAAAATCAGTACTTAAGAGTAGGGGAGACCAGGGATAGTTGTAACATTTCACCTTTTTATCCAGTTTCTCTGATATTGTGTGGTAGTGTATTCAAAACCTGATAAAAACTATTTGCACCAGTCCTTTCCAAACCGATGCGGTTATTATTTATGTTAATCATACTGAAAATGCATGGTGTCATTTAAAATACATGGAAACTCATCTGTGTTAGTTGTAACAGTGCTTGGGGTGAATTGTAACAGACTGAAAAATGTCATGATGACTTATTTTAGGTACTGTATGATTCATTATAGGCACTGTATAGCTATTAGGTAGCCATCTACAGTAATCACTTTCTAATTTAATGCATTGTTTTACCTATTGGTCAAATCAAGCTTGATTTGCTCATTGCTAGCCACTTGTGGACATGTTAACTATTTGTTGTGCTTATCAATGCTGGACTTTCACGTTTACTAGGTCCTGTAGCTAGCTAGCTAATTGGCCTACAGCTCAGTACAGCTACCGTTGTCAATCCACACTGGTAGGATACCCGATAATTAGGTTAATGAACATCAAAATGGCTCTCTAGGAGATATAGCAGCTGCTGGCTGTGTAGCAGCAGCTGGCTATGTAGCTAATGTTTGTGTATTTGATGACGACGTAGCTTTATAATACCAAATGAAATGTCTTCCGGCTTATTAGTTGTATTCCCAACCAATGTAAAGGGAACCCAGCGTAAAAGTGTACCAGACACGCCTTTTCTGATTGGCTGTTGCCTATCGCCTGCAAGCAAAATTAGTCTGATATTAACTATGACAACCTACTGCTTGTAGAGAAGCTGCACTAATAATTTGGCTGTCAGGCATCATGACTTCACTTGTGCTAATAGTATGCTCACAATCACTGACTGAATCAGCATTGCTGTCACCTGCTGCTAGTGTTTGACCAAGGACAGGTGCTGCAGCATCACTGTCTCCATAGTGTGTTATAGTATTGTAGCAGCAGCACTAGTAGTAGTATGCGCATTGGCAATGTCTAGCAAGTTGTGTATAACATTATTGGATTTTTCAATAATGGAAGGATTTATACATGTTGTGTTTACAGAATGTGTTAAACGCGAACAAATTGATGTACTAGTTAGAACTGCAGCCGCCCCACAAATAATATATTGTCATGTTTGTTGAGCAAATGCTTTGTGGCCAAAATAATTCACTATAACGATATTATCGCAATATATATAGAAAAAGTGAAAGAAATATAATAATGCTATCAGTTAAATTAATCTTCAACTTTGTATATTGATTTTTCCATCTCTTTTTTTGGCAAATTAATGACATTCAAAATAAGAGTGTAGGGACGTGGAGAGTATGTAACCATTACTGTACAAATTTAAAGCGTACAAAAAGAACAGTTCAAAAAAAAAATAAACGTACAAAAAGAACACAAGCATTGTTTGTCCACAGATAGGTGATATGAATAAGATACAGAGAAACTGAGAGTTTTTGGAAAAATACTTTTCTCCAAGAGAATAGGCTAGAAAAATGGTGCGCCTTTGTGGGTCTATCCCGGGAGTTCTGATGGGGTAAGTTTGTTAATTTAAATGCCAGTGTGTAGGTCTAGGCTCATTGTTTAAGCACATGCATCATTTGTCTATAGCTGACATGAAAAAGCTATCGAAAATCTGACACACATTTTGGGAAAAATACATAATTTTCACCAAGTGAATTTGATATTGTTTTATTAAAATTATATAAATATTTTCTTTTTTTATATCACGTTATAAATACCGGTATTTTGCGACACCCCTAATTTCATCATAAAATGACATAATACATTTTGCCTCATTCAGACAGGTAGGGAATAATAAATTGTTTTGGGTTCCCTAGATTAGTGGTTCCCAACCAGGGGTACTAGGACCCCTGGGGGTACTTGGCCTTTCCACTGGGGGTACTTGAAAACACTCGTGACACCATAGACTTACTAGTGAAATGAACATGAGAGGGGAATTCAGGCATAGGCGCAGATACCGTGGATGCTCCGGGGCTCGAGCACCCACGGAAAATAGCGAGCACCCACGGAAAATAGCGAGCACCCACGAAAATACAGAGCACGAGCACCCACGTGTGCCAGACCGCCAGTCCGCCAGTAGGCTACATTCATTTAAAATTAAACTTGCCGTTGGTGATATGTAAAGCGTCTGTCACACTGTGATTGGTTATGTCGATGTTAGTGACAGCGACATAACCAGTCGCCTGCTCCGGGTGCTCCCTATCCACCAATCACAGCGTTTCTCAGATCAAAAACTCGTAGCAGAAATTAGGGAGAAACTCCCAGAAACTATATGTGAAGTTTTTTTTAATCGATATTTAGATAATAGCGCAAAACATTAATTTCCCACGAACTGATCGCGGTTAGGCCTACGTGTCAGTTAAACTTTTCATCTCCAATCCTGTATTTGTGATAAGTGGTACATTTTGAAAGATCTACTTTACGGCTTTATTAATAAGTAAATGAATAGGTGTGCGTAGTGTGTTTATATATGTATATATAGGTGTATATATAGGTATATATAGGTGTATATATAGGTATATAGGTGTGTGTATATATATATATAAATGGCGTGCGCCTATGAGCACCCACGGAGGAAAACATAAATCGGCGCCTATGAATTCAGGGGTACTCCAAGTACTGCAAATTCTTTTTGGGGGTACAGTAACTGAAAAAGGTTGGGAGCCACTGCCCTAGATGTAGGAGACATCACTTAAAGGTGGAGCCAGGTTTTAAAGCCCAGTCTCCGGCGGCGATCAGTAGATTGTGGATTTCCTATAGCATTGTACAATGAAGTTGCTCATCAGTGGGCCACTATGAATGCAACTTCAGTTGAATTCATTTATGACCTCAATGTTGCACTCTGACACTGTATGTCTCCTACATGGTATCATAGCAAAACGTCACCCTGTGACGTTTTGAAACTGCAAACACATGCAAAATTAGGACAATTAAGTTACACATAATGATTTAATAATTAAGTTGAACAATTATAAATGCAAAATGTTAGCCCCATATTTAAAAAGCTGAAATAAAAGGTCACCGACATCAGATTTATTTCATTCGCATTTACTGCAACATGTTTTTCTTTTTCTTTCTCATTGATAATGTATTGACAAAACCTTTAAAGTTTTGTATTGACCATGCCTTTGAAGATTTTTCCCCTTATTGACTGCAATGCATTCAGGGAAAAAGTGTAATTTTCATGAATTATTTTTTGCAAAATGTCACAGGATGACATTTTGCTGGTGATAATGGGCTGATATGTCCAGGGACCCTCCAGTTCACTCTGTCAGCTCAGTGAGACTTCACTGACCTCCGTATTGCTTGACAGAGAATGCTTGAAATCAGTATTCGGGGACAATCCAGCGTAAATAAGAATACAAAATGATTGCCTTAGATGCACACCTGAGGTTCAACCTTGACATGCCTTTAATAAGTGACCCAGAATAGTGCCTGTTTGGGTTCAGTCATCAGAGGCTCACGCTCACTAACCTCCCTTGACATATGGTGTTCTGCATCATCCGGTTGGCTTTAGCCAAGGAATATTTATGTTCCATGAATAGACAAATGCAATGAAGTAGCATTAATATGGAGTAAACAGGAAGACCTCTCTGAAAATTGTTAATATCAATAACTAGGCATGTATCTAAAGGTTTTTTTGAGTTAGCTGGCCAACATATTGACCCGGCTTTGTGATACAGCACCCCGGTGTAGGATTTAGCCTTTTCAGTCACATATTCTTTATGTCTCCCTGAGGCCTCCAATGCCACTGTGACCTTTGCAGCTGTTGGACTCATTACATTATTATGGGATTCTCATCTTGCTGTGAATGTCTCAATGGTCAGTTCTCATATAATGGCTACAATAATTGATACATACACTTAAAAATGGAGATCCAGGGACCAGGATGGATGTTAGAGCCTATGTTAATGCACTATAGTGTGTGGTGTGACTGAGCAATGTTTCCTCAGAAATTGTATTCTGAATCACTTATTTCTGCTTTCTTTTCACCATCTCTGGCATTACTACGAATGGCATCTCAGTGTGTTTTCAGGTCTATAATCTGTGTATCTCTGCATATTTGGGGCATTGTGGCCCAGACAACAGGTAGTCTTACAGCTGCTTATATTGCTGTATATGGACGATGCATATTGAAGAAGAGCTTGATTGAAAGGTTTTAGGAACCATCACTTCCAATGATAAAGTAGGATTGAGGCCTCCAATTTCCATGGACAAAGCACATTGAGACTGCCATGAAAAACTGGGATGTGTGAGCTTGTTTTTTTTTCTCAAGTTATGAGGATTACGCAAAGGCATTGCATAAACAGTGCCTTCGCACTGTTGGTTTCAAACCTGTGTGTGCAGTGATTTATCTACCTCATAACATGGGCCAAAGGACAACTACAGCCTACACATCCTATTACAAAGGTGCCTCAGAAAAGACTGTATTTACAAGTGAATTCATGTTTAAATGTCAGATTTGCACAATTAATCAAGTTTATGAATAGGAATGTTGTCCCATTCTTGTCTAATACAGGCTTCTAGTTGCTCAACTGTCTTAGGTCTTCTTCGTCGCACCTTACTCTTTATGATGCACCAAATGTTTTCTATGGGTGAAAGATCTGGACTGCAGGCTGGCCATTTCAGTACCCGGATCCTTCTTCTATGCAGCCATAACATTGTAATTGATGCAGTATTTGGTCTGGCATTGTCATGTTGGAAAACTGTCCCAGCTTTTTTGGAATGTGTAGCTCTCATGAAATCCAGAATGAGCCAATATTTGGCATGACATTACAAAATGTCTCACTTTCAACATTCGATATGTTATCTACATTCTATTGTGAATTAAATATACGTTTATGAGATTTGTAAATGATTCCATTCCTTTTTTACTCGTAATTTGTAGTGTCCCAACTTTTTTGGAATCGAGTTTGTATTACAAAATAAAGAATATCCACCAATGTCTGTAATGCAATTGTTTTTGTAATTAAATTGTTGTTGTTTTTTATTCAACGTGAAGCTACTTCGTTTCAGATAAAGGGGGTACATGACTAATTCAATTGTAGTACACGTGGGAGTCAATAATGTGTAGATCATTCCACTCAGTTTATTGCAATCGTATACAGTTATGACCTATTGCGCTATTAAAACACAATTTTATTGTGTTTTAAGTAATGGGTTTCAGAACAGGACTAGTAAATAGTAGGTGTACTTACTGAAGAAAGTATCATTTCTAGTAGAGATATCAAACTCACGCCATATAGGGCGCAATGCCAGGGAAGGCAACCAAATAGGTTTCATCTGACAACCTAAATAATAAATGAAGGGGAGTTACTGAATTTGATATATCCAACATTATGATTTTAGCTTTTACAGGTGGTGACAGGTTTCAGGGACAAATACTTGAATTGTAGGTAGACACCTGCAAACTGAATAGGTAGGTATCACCCATCATCCACAGAAATATACAAAACCAAGAATCAACATTTAATATTCTTATTATCAAACATTATTTGACAATTGCTAGACATGTCTGTTGTTTTATTGTATATATGGGTGGTTGTCATGACATGGCCTTTTTGTGGTTCTGTGTGTCAAACAAAAATAAATAAAATTTTAATGTTTCTAAAAACATTTGTTCAGAACATGCTGCTTTATGTGCACATACTGAACAATCATGCAATGAATCATTTATTTTTTTAAACATTTTCAAACAAACATGAAAAGCTCATATCATGACTGTCCCAAGCAGAATTCACAGAGTTTAAACCTAAATAAAACCATGGAAAACAAATGCCACTCTCCACAATCATGTACAGAACGAATACACTGATGTCTATTTGTCTGATATTTTCAAAGTCCAGGCATAATATTTTGAGTCAACTCTGATTTTGTCCCAGAAATGGATATCATATGCTGTTACACTGTATTGTGATATTTAAGTTGGCAATTGTTTGTAGAGGAGGGGTCCTTGTTCAACCAGGAAGTACTGAAAACACCTCAGTAGGACATGGAAGGGTTACAGTGTGAGTGGTCTGTTGAAATGTTTTCAATAAATCAAATATTTTTGTTACTTGTACTTCAGTACCATTTCCCAGTGTCCTTTAGTGTGCTGCTTAAGAAATCTTAGTTTTTATCTATATTGTACAACTGGTAGTCCTAGGGTAAACCTCACCCTGCAGCAAAGGCTTTATACAACTGCACTTTTATTGTAAAGCATTTGAAGTAAATAATTTAAAGATAACCCCTAAATGCTACTTTATGCAGCTTTTACAATAGTAATACATTGATAAAAAAAATGCAAAACAAGCTGTGAAATGCTTTTATTTGTCACGTCCTGGCTGTGCCCCTAGCCATCTCTGCGCTGGGCTCGGGGCATAGCCAGGACAGGACAGGAGGTGGCCTTTAGCCACCTCTACTCCTTTTTTTGGTTTCCCCAATTGGAGGCAGGTGTTAGTCATTGCCTCCAATTGGGGACCCTATTTAAGTTTAGTTTGTAGGCCCCAAGGCGTGGTTCATTTTGGTTTTGTTTATCCTGTGTAAGGAATACCCACGTCACTGGTTGCTGCTTTTTGTTTTGTTGGAGTCCTGCATTCTTTATTTTGTATTAAATGGATTACCTTACCTACCTCTACTCTGCGCCTGTGTCCTCTTCATCCCACAACCGTGACAGAATGAACCACCACCAAGAGACACAGCAGAAATGGACGGTAGGGGAACTCCTCGGTTGGCCGGACAGCGACACCGAGGAGGAGGAGAACCCCTACTGTCCTCTGCGGCACACCGGGCCTCCACAGCATCCACCCCGGAGGAGACGTCGACGGAGGCGACGTAAGCAAACCTCCGTGTGTCCGCCCCAAGAATTTCTTGGCGGGGTGCTGTGGGGGCAGGCGGAATGGAAGGACGCGGCCGTGCCACCCGTGCTCACGTGTGGGGTAGTCCAGGTGCCCCAGCCCTGCCCGGTGCCAGCTCCTAGGCGTCGGGCAACAACGCCGGGGGGGCCTATGAGGGCTTTCCCTGATGTTGGGAGATGTGAGGACTGGTGGGGCTATCGGGACCCGCCGTACCGGTTCTCGCAGCCAGCGCCCCCTGCTGCCCGGGAGCCGCAGCCGGCGCCGCCAGCGCCCCACACTGCCCGGGAGCCGCAGCCAGCGCCCCCCGCTGCCCGGGAGCCGCAGCCTGCGCCCCCCGCTGCCCGGAAGCCGCAGCCTGCGCCCCCCGCTGCCCGGCAGCCGCAGCCTGCGCCCCCCGCTGCCCGGAAGCCGCAGCCTGCGCCCCCCGCTGCCCGGAAGCCGGAGCCAGCGCTCCCTGGGAGCCGCAGCCAGCGCCGCCAGCGCCCCCCGCTGCCTGGGAGCCGCAGCCAGCGCCCCCCGCTGCCTGGGAGCCGCAGCCAGCGCCCCCTGCTGCCCGGGAGCCGCAGCCAGCGCTCCCCGCTCCCTGGGAGCCGCAGCCAGCGCCGCCAGCAACCCCTGCTGCTTGGGAGCCGCAGCCAGCGCCCCCCGCTGCTTGGGAGCTGCAGCCAGCGTCCCCCGCTGCCTGGGAGCCGCAGCCAGCGCCGCCAGCGCCCCCTGCTGCCTGGGAGCCGCAGCCAGTGCCGCCAGCGCCCCCCGCTGCCTGGGAGCCGCAGCCAGTGCCGCCAGCGCCCCCTGCTGCCCGGGAGCCGCAGCCAGCGTCCCCCGCTGCTTGGGAGCCGCAGCCAGCTCTGACCCTCCGCCGGCTCTCCCTGACCCTCCGCCGGCTTCCCTGTCTCCGGCTCCTTCGCCGGCTCTCCCACAGGGTTCTGACCCTCCGCCGGCTCCCCCGGCTCCTGCTCCTCCACCGGCTCCTATTCCCCCGCCGGCTCCCCCGTCTCCTGCTCCTCCGCCGGCTCCTGCTCCCCCGCCGGCCGTCAACCCTCCGCCGGCTCCCCCGGCTCCTGCTCCTCCGCCGGCTGCCGACCTGCTGCCGGCTCCTATTCCTCCGCCGGCTCCCCTGTCTCCTATGCCTCCGCCGGCTCCCCCGGCTCCTACTCCTCCGCCGGCTCTTCCGCCGCCTCCGGACCCTCCGCCGGCTCCCCCGGCTCCTGCTCCTCCGCCGGCTGCCGACCTGCCGCCGGCTCCTATTCCTCCGCCGGCTCCCCCGTCTCCTATTCCTCTGCCGGCTCCTATTCCTCCGCCGGCTCCCCCGGCTCCTACTCCTCCGCCGGCTCTCCCGCCGGCTCCGGACCCTCCGCCGGCTTCCCCGGCTCCTGCTCCTCCACCGGCTCCTATTCCCCCGCCGGCTCCCCCGTCTCCTATTCCTCTGCCTGCTCCTATTCCTCCGCCAGCTCCCCCGGCTCCTACTCCTCCGCCGGCTCTTCCGCCGACTCTTCCGCCGGCTCCGGACCCACCGCCGGCCCTTCCGCCGGCTCCGGACCCTCCGCCGGCTCCCCCGGCTCCTGCTTTTCCACCGGCTCCTGCTCCTCCGCCGGCTCCTACTCCTCCGCCGGCTCTTCCGCCGGCTCCTGACCCTCCACCGGTTTCCCCGTCTCCTACTCCTCCGCCGGCTCTTCCGCAGGCTCCTGACCCTCCGCCGGCTCCCCCGTCTCCTATTCCTCCGCCGGCTCCCCCGGCTCCTACTCCTCCGCCGGCTCTTCCGCCGGCTCCGGACCCTCCGCCGGCTCCCCCGGCTCCTGCTCCTCCACCGGCTCCTATTCCCCCGCCGGCTCCCCCGTCTCCTGCTCCTCCGCCGGCTCCTACTCCTCCGCCGGCTCTTCCGCCGGCTCCTGACCCTCCGCCGGTTTCCCCATCTCCTGCTCCTCCGCCGGCTCTTCCGCCGGCTCTGGACCCTCCGCCGCCTCCCCCGGCTCCTGCTCCTCCGCCGGCTCCTATTCCCCCGCCGGCTCCCCCGTCTCCTGCTCCTCCGCCGGCTCTTCCGCCGGCTCCTATTCCTCCACCGGCTCCCCCGGCTCCTGCTCCTCCGCCGGCTGTCGACCCTCCGCCGGTTCCCCCGGCTCCTGCTTCTCCGCCGGCTGTCGACCCGCCGCCGGCTCTCCTGCCGGTTCCTGTCCCTCCGCCGGCTCTCCCGTCTCCTGACCCTCTGCCTCCCTGGCCTGTCCCTGCGGCTCCGCCTCCCCGGCCTGTGCCGGCGGCTCCGGGCGCTGAGCCTCCGCCGGTCCGGGTGTGGTCGTCCCGGTCTTGCGGTCGGGAGCCCGCGCCTTTGGGGGGGGGTACTGTCACGTCCTGGCTGTGCCCCTAGCCATCTCTGCGCTGGGCTCGGGGCATAGCCAGGACAGGACAGGAGGTGGCCTTTAGCCACCTCTACTCCTTTTTTTGGTTTCCCCAATTGGAGGCAGGTGTTAGTCATTGCCTCCAATTGGGGACCCTATTTAAGTTTAGTTTGTAGGCCCCAAGGCGTGGTTCATTTTGGTTTTGTTTATCCTGTGTAAGGAATACCCACGTCACTGGTTGCTGCTTTTTGTTTTGTTGGAGTCCTGCATTCTTTATTTTGTATTAAATGGATTACCTTACCTACCTCTACTCTGCGCCTGTGTCCTCTTCATCCCACAACCGTGACATTATTTATTGTTTATCTCATTGATATTTAATTCAAAATATGAACAAAAATCTAACCTATACTTAAAGG
Organism: Esox lucius; assembly: GCF_011004845.1. Taxonomy (NCBI): domain Eukaryota; kingdom Metazoa; phylum Chordata; class Actinopteri; order Esociformes; family Esocidae; genus Esox; species Esox lucius. The sequence continues at coordinate 17,696,504 of NC_047583.1, forward strand.
GAAACAATTGAAAGAAAAAATAAATGATCATCATAAAATAAGTACAAGTATTGGCCACCTTTCATTTAACAGTTTGTGCAACCTCCCTTTGCCAAAAATAGCTCTGAGTCTTCTATAATGCATGGCACGAGGCAGTTTCACCCCTCTGAGCCTGGGTCCTCCTAGGTTTCTTTCTAAAATTCAGCCTTCTTAGGGAGTTTTTCCTAGCCACTGATATTCAACACTACTGTGGTTTGCTCCTTGGGGTTTAAGGCTGGGTGTCTCTGTAAAAGCACTTTGTGACAACTACTGTTGTAAAAAGGGCTTTATAAATACATTTGATTGATTGATTGATGGGTTCTGAGACAATTCCTCCATACCGAATGTCCCCAGATCTTTCAGATTCTGATATCTATGGGGTTTAGATCAGGTGACTGGGCTTGCCACGGCAAAACCTTCTTTCTGTGGTTAGTGAACCATCTTTTTGTTCGAATAGAGGTGTGCTTTGAATCATTGTCTAGGCTGGAAGATCCATCCAGGGCCTGGTTTAAGATTCCTGGCAGAAGGGTCCAGGGCCTTTGGAAGAAACACAGACACAAAATATCCACCAGCATACTTCACAGTGGCAATTAGATACTTTTCTGCATGCTATATTTATGTTTTATGTTTTGGAAATTCCAGTAAGATTTTAGTTAGTTTTTTGATGACAGCAAAAGCTTTTTCATGGCAACCCCTCCAAAACAAATTTTCATAATCATTCAGGTGAACTTAGAAATATAAAATATGAATAGATACATACTTCATTTAGATTTTACTCATAAGAATTTCTAAGGGTCCCAATAATTGTGGTATACATGTGTAGCGCTCCAGCCCTATAGTAGTGTTGAAATTAGGACTATTTAAATTGCTATTTACCAATAGGCTAAGCCCTGAGTAAGTTAGTAGTTTGTGAAATCAACAAACGAGGGTTTCGATAAATCTAAGCCTTGAACTAGTATAATTAAGTTCCCAACACTCTCTGCACTCAAAATTATATATATTTCATGTAAATGAAAAGATACAGAATTTTACAGAATAACAAAATAAGTCTAATGCAAAAGTATAATCTTCTGACTTCACCGAGACTTAAATGAATATGTCCGCTCATTAGCCTAAACAACAGGAAATACAGTGGGCTCACACACACACTCGCCTCTCCCGACCCTACGTTGCAAGCCTGATGCGCTACTCTGGTGCGTGGGGCCTGTCACAGCCACTTCCGTCTAAGTAAGTCTTCGCCAGAGGAACCCTGGGGTTGTCCCAGTCCCCACAGGGCGCTATCTGATGGTCGATTCGCGGAGTTGGTGTTTGTCACAGATCTCTGTCACCGCCGGGTGAAGATAGCTAAACAATAGCTCCAACATCTCCTCAGCTAACCTTCTATACCTAGCCCAACGGAAAGTAACCCACTAACCCCCTTTGCGTGGTTAGTAATACAAAACAGAAATTAGAACAACTATGTCTGGTAAAATATACCTTGCTATAACTTAATAATTCAGGTAAAACTTTTCAAAGACAAACTTGTCGAAAATCTAGTTAACCTTAAACAATATATATATTTATACAACCTATATGAATTTCAATTTTCATAATACATTTTAAATGGATTATTATCTTTCTATATTTATATTTACTAAAATACTTTTTTTTTTCATGCTTTGCTTAACATGGTGGATATATTACACCAGGCTACACATGTTTTTAGGAAAAATATTTATTTCAAATGTATTTTTTTAAATCAATTTCCCTCAATTAAAGGTTTGATTGATGTGTATATTTCTAACCAAAGACCAAGAGGATAAACAGCAATTTGCTGGCCATTTTGCTCATATTTACCAAGGGTGCCAATATTAGTGGAGGGCACAGTATCTGCAGTTTTTACAGGAGAAGGATCCCTTGAATCTCATTCATCTCCTGGGTGCATACGAGCTGCAGAGTATAAGGACTAAATGTGCCATATCATTAAAGAAGTAAATACACATTTGTATTTGCATTCTGTTTGTGCATTGCATCGCAAAAGCAATAGGTGGGTGGGACTTTTAATATTTGTATTTACATGGTGTATGTGCATTTCAGTGCAACTGCAATAGAGGGATAGGACATTCAGTTGAGGTCATATGTTCTGATTGGACTGCAGTGTTGTACATTGAAAATACTGTGACACATGATAGTCAACATACAATGAACTGTCAATCAAGTAGTGAGATGCAGTGTTATCCTTTTTGCAGTGTCGAAGTCATTTTTGGTTGACTTCGATTGTGAAGTCATGGCTTCATGGCTGTCATAGCATTGCTTTTGCAAATTATTAATAATTTCAATATATACGCCAGTCAAAAGTTTAGACACACCTACACAAGGGTATTTCCTTATCATTGCCATTCTCCCTATTGTAGAATGATGTTGTAGACAACAAAACTATGAAATAACACATATGGTATCATGTAGTAGAAAGTGTTCAAAATACGTGGTATTTGTGTATGAGTACATATATGGGGACATGTATGGTTACATGTGTATCAGGTAGTCACCTGGAATGCATTTCAATTAACAGATGTGCCTTGTTAGAAGTTAATTAGTGGAATTGTTTTCTTAATCCGTTTGAGCATTACAATCAGTTGTGTTGTGACAAAGTAGGGTTGGTGTAAAGAAGACCATCATTATGTCTGTACTTTAGTAGATTGGGCGACAATTTATGTCAGCCAAAGAGTCATTCAGAAAAGCTTTGTGGCTGGTTGTTATCAGTAACTATCAATATGCTAGTAGGAGATCTAAAGCATTTGAGATGATGTGACTGGCAGATGACAAATATATGGTGTAGTTTTAATTACCATGGAGGAATTTCTGGACATGACAATATTGCAGGTTAGGATTTCTGATGTTAACGACGCTGCCGGCATTGCAGATAACAATTGGATCATAATGTAATATTAGATACCTGTCAATCTGAACCCCCTCAATTATTTGCCTTGATTAATTTGATTTACATTGTTACCACTATAAAATCCTAGACAATGACTGTATTTCTGTGTCTTTAAGCATCACTGGTCAGCAGTACCATGCGTTCTCCTGCCACATGTCCTCAATGTTTTTTGGTTGTTTTGAATATCATTTCATTATGGCTCATAGAACAGATACCTATTATTTTGTCTTTCTTTTTCACTGAAAAGAAAATATGTGGTTTCTTATAGGCTATACATTTAGAGTAGGTATGTATCTTCCACCTGGATGAAGACAGCCAGCTGATCTCCAAGACTGACCTTGGGCTGCCCAACCCTGTTCCTGGAGATCTACTCTCCTGTAGGTTTTATCTTCAGCATCATTTTTGACTAACCCGATTTAAGCTATTCATCCAGCTAATTCTTAGAAACAGGTGTGCTAAATTGGGCAGACCAAAAGCAGCAACCTGTTCTCCTTATTCTTGGGGGGAAAATCATCACTGGTTGTGTTTATGCAACATAATGAACTATAATATTAATGTTTATTTTTTAGTTTGTTAAGCAGTTAACAAATATTTAGGTAGGCAACACAGTATAATGAGTTGCTCAAGCAACTAATCGTTAGCATGTGTTGTGGTTGCAGAGTGAGTATAATAGTTTTTTTTCTCAGCAGATAGGGCTGCCAGAAAAAAACTACTTTAGGTATATATCTAGGTAGAGAAGTCAACCCAAGTTTTAAAGAACTCATTTAATCCAACTCACATTTCTTCTCTAACAAATGGCCTATTAATACACACTACCATTTTGTTTTACTCGTGCTAGGTGGACAGGACTCATAGTTGGCTGGATTCAACGGTTACCACTGTTCTAGTAGCTAACCTTCAGTTCATAGGATTTACCTCATTTCCATAGAGCATGTCCAATTGGTAATGTTTGGGTCTAGACTGACTGCTACATTCATGTGAGCATTTATGCTTGGGTGTGCGGGCAGTAATGTAACAAATCCTGAATCGTTACACAAGTGGAAAGTGGAGAGCGTAATTTGAGCTGTGTGCGTTGTTACCAGCCTGCAGGACACACTGGCCCTCATTTATCAAAAGTGCGTACACCAAATTTCCAGCGTACACCCAAAACCACGGTGACTTTGAGATTTATCAATATGGACGTTGGCGTACGGCACTCTCAAATCCTACGCCAGCTCAGGAGGTGGTGTACACACGTTTTGAGTTAGTGCGGAAATGCGCATGTTGAGTTATATGTTCTCATCATTTATGTTATATTATGTTGTTTAATTATGATACTGACTGTTGTATACCCAAAATTGTGCAAGAGTTAATTGTGCGCATGTGTGAAGAGACGGAACTTTTATTTTGACCTGTCTCAAGTAAAAAATGTGTAGCCGTATACTCAGCACCTGCTGCAGTTCCCTCGTGCACTGATGTTATGCCAGTGCAGAGATGTAAACTGAAAATAAAACAGTATTAATAGTTATATTTGGAGTGATCTTTGGTGGATGGATGACAACAAAATATTGCACATGGACATGGCGGAGAGAAATGAAACCTTAACAGCGCAGAAAAGAAAATCCTAACGCACTGACAAACTAAAAGATGTGATATATTATGACCTACTGTAAAAAAAACAACAACATAATTACAAACTTCAGTGTTTATTTTTGTGCAACATGGACTTCAAGGTTTCATTTGTGTGACTTTACCAAAGCATTTGACTTATATGTATTCCTTCAGATGCGAGTCTGTGCGCTTTACATGACGTTTCAGGGTTAGGCCCGACAGTTGCGCATGGACTGGGTTCAGTAATAAAAGGCTTTGAATTACCAAAATATAATTCAGACTGACAAAATAATAAAAATGACATTCTTCTTCTTTTAGACAATCATAGAAATAATAATAATAACGACATTCTTCTTCTAAATAACAATAAACGTCATTGATAAATATCATAATAAGACGAATATTACAAATTGTCATGCAGTTATTAATGTGAATGAATGGTACTCCACATCACATCATCATCTTTTATTCCGCTTTTTAAACTGCCAAATGAAACAATTTTATTTCTTTCTACCTCCCTGGTGATCGTCTCAATCTCCACGTCAGAGAAGTTTCTCTTTTTTGCCGTCTTCCGTGTGTCCATGGCGTAAAATGAGGGCGTGGGGGAAGCGGAGACTTGAATATATAGGGGCGTGTTATTCTAATGACGATCGTTTTCATCCACGGCATTTATAAAGGGAAGGTATTGCGTACACCTGGATTTTAAAGGTACGCACAGTTTCATAAATCAGGCGATGAGAGGAGTGTAAGCAAAATCTTACGCCAACATATGAGCCCGTTTCTACGCAAGAATGATAAATGAGGGCCACTGAGTCTTTGTTTTTCATTGGATACTAAATCAAAATTACCGTGGGAATGTTATATCCAGATGTTTTCTTAAGGCTCTGTGAAATCCCTTGTCTTCACTTGCATGCATACATGTCATTATGCTATAGAAGCCAATGATAATACGATTGTGTATTTATTTATATATTAATTTAATGGTATGGCACATTTAGTCCTCCATAGTGGTATACACTATACTCTGTCTAAGGTCTGCATTCTTTACAAAAACTATTTCACATTTGATCTGTCTCTTACCCCACATTCATTGGGAGGGAGATCATTCTCAAAGGTTATTTATGATGCCAAGGCCCAAGTGCCACTGCTTCCATTACATTATGCCTGAAAGGGGAGTGCTGCATATAATATTATTTAAATAATGAACACATGCAGCCTGTCACATCAATAAGTCATACACAGCCACTTTGGAAGGAGGATCAGTAGGAGCTGATATGTCTCTCCTTCCACAGTCATGCAATGTAATTTATCATTGTAATTACAGTTCATTCTTAATCCAGACAAAATGTATAAGTTCCTTTCTTTAAGCATGGTCTGTCTCATGAAATTAACCTATGGTGAAAGAATGGTTACAATAAACTGTAAAAAATTGGAACATGGTCTCTAAACTGCATCAACTCTTAACTTTTACATGTTTCTTCAAAACATATTTCTAGCTTTGACTAAAATCAATTTGTATTTTCTTATGCCAGTTACAACTTGAATGACTGTGAAGCTATATTACATTGCACCATGGTGGGGTCAAAACTAAGCAGCCAGAGGTAATTTTGACTGTAGTCTCAAACTGACCCATGCAATAAATTTTTATGCCACTATATGACTAGCCCATTGACTGTTGTTTGTGTCCAATGTCTTTACGTTTATTTAACCACCCTTAATACTGCACAACATTCACAAACAATACTACCATGGCCTCAAGTAGCCTAGTGTTTAGAGCATCTTACCAGTAAGAGAAAGGTTTCTAGATCATATATGCAAGTTATTTTACTGAGCAAGGCTGTTAACCATAATTGCTCTCTGTGTTCTCATTGTGGCAGTGCACCTCTTCAATTTGGCCAACTCTCGGCTAGTCCAATTTGTTCATTCAACAAGCTGAGAACAAGTTCTCTTCTGCAGCCAAAAAGCCACATGAGTCATACTTTAAGAAGGTGCAGTAGAGTACAATAACGTATGATTAGCAAAAAAAATTCATTTTGTGTTGGTACTGCTCAGATGATTGTGCATTACTTGTGGCCCTTGACATTTTATCAGCTTAAATATTTGTTCGATATGCAGTATACCTTAAGAGCTGCAAACGAGAGGAAGGTGGGGCTTACCTTCACCTCCTGGAATGTAAAAGGCATGAACCAGTCAAGCGAGAGGCAAGGTCATGGCTCATGTGAAAGCAAGAAATTATATTTCTCAAAGAAACCATCCCGAACAATTATTCCCACTCTACATTTAAGTGTAAGTAGATAGGTAATATTTTTCACTCCTGACACAGGATTGCTGTCTGATTCTGGTCGGAGAGATCTATTTAGCCTTAGTTAACCTATTCATTATTTTATTGACCAAACTATAATCATCCCTCTTTTTCAAAAAGATCCTGGCCCTGATACCAGGTTTTTATCTCAGACTAATCTAATTGTGGGAGGGAGTATTAACTGTGTTCTAGACCATTATTTGGATTCATGTTCTACATGCCCCCACATCTAAGTCAAGTCGAGTTTTGAACAAATACATCCAGAATAGCAGTCTATTGGATGTATGAAAAATAGATAAACTCACTGACAGAGAATAATATTTTCATCTATACCAGAATTGTCATTTTCCTGGTTGATACATTTATTTTTGTCCATAGAAGCAGTGGCAACGCAGGCATACACAACCAATGAAGTGCAGACTTTCAGCTTTAATTCAAAGGGTTGAACAAAAATATTGTCTGGCACATTTAGGAATTGCAGTCATTTTAATACACAGTCCCTTTATTTCAGGGGCTCAAATGTAATTGGACACAATCATGAATAAAATTTTCATTTTTAATATGTTGTCGAGAATCCCATTCAGGCAATGATTGCTTGAATTCTGGAACACTTGGACATATCCAAACGTTGGGTTTCCTCCTTTGTGATGCTTTGCCAGGCCTTCACTGCAGCTGTCTTCAGTTGTTGTTTGTTTGTGGGTCTTTCTACCTTAAGTTTTGTCTTCAGCAAGTGAAATGCATGCTCGATTGGTTTGAGATCAGGTGATTGATTTGGACATTGCAGAATATTCCACTTGTTTGCCTTAAAAAAACCCTGGGTTGCTTTCGCAGTATGTTTTGGGTCATTGTACTGTAAAGTGAAGCACCGTCCATTCAACTTATCAAACAGAGCAGACAATATATCTGTTTACACTTCAGAATTAATCCGGCTGCTTCTGTCTTCTGTCACATCATTAATAAACACTAGTGACCAAGTTCCATTGGAAGCCATGCATGCCCATGCCATCACACTGCCTCCACCGTGTTTTACAGATGATGTGGTATGCTTCGGATCATGAGCCGTTCCAAGGCTTCTCCATACTTTTTTCTTCCCATCATTCTGGTACAGGTTGATCTTAGTTTAATCTGTCCAAATAATGTTATTCCAGAACCGGGCTGGCTTTTTTTATTGTTTTTTGACAAAGTCTAAACCGGCCATTCTATTCTTGAGGCTTATGAATGATTTGCACCTTTTGGTGAACCCTCTGTATTTGCTCTCGTGAAGTCTTCTCTTTATGGTAAACTTGGATAATGACATGCCTACCTCCTGGAAAGTGTTCTTCACTTGGCTGAATGTTGTGAAGGGGATTTTCTTTACCATGGAAAGGATGCTATGATCATCTACCACTGTTGTCTTCCATGGAGGTCCAGGCCTTTTTATGTTGCAGAGCTCACCAGTGCATAATTTTTTTCTCATAATGTACCACACTGTTTAATTTGGCCACTCCTGATGTTCCTGCAACCTCTCTGATGTATTTTCTTTGCAGCCTTAGGATGGCCTGTTTCACTTTCATTGAGATCTCCTTTAACCACATGTTGTGTGTTCACAGAAACAGCTTTCAAATGCAAATGAAAGACCTTTTACCTGCTAAAATGATGAAGAAAGTATAAGGAATAGCTTACACGTTTCCATGAAACAGCTTTTTAGTTAATTGTCCAATTACTTTGGACCCTTGAAAAAGAGGGGGCTACATATTAAAAAGCTGTAATTCCTAAACCCTTCCTCCGATTTGGATGTGAATAAGCTCAAATGAAAGCTGAGAGACTTTAAGCCCATATCCATTATTTAACTGTACCTTGAATATATTTTGGTAAACAGACAAAATAACAAAATGTGTCAGTGTCCAGTTATTTCCAGAGTTAAATGTATATCTCAAGAGCAGCTTTTTTCCCCATCTTGCAATAATCAAAAACTTTTTATCAAAAACTGGTGCAGCAAAACAAATCCATGCTTTTATTACTTCTTGATTAGATTAATGAAATGCTCTTCTCTCAGATTACCCTGATAAATCAATCAATGTACTTCAATTAGTGCGGGACATGGCTTCTAGAATTCTAACTAGAACAAAAAAATGAGGACACGTTACTCCATTAATAGCCTCTTTACACTGGCTGCCTGTTAGGGCTGATTTTAAGGTTTTATTGTTAACCTACTGTATAAAGCAATACATGGACTTGCTCCTACTTACCTCGCTGAAATGATCCAGCCATGTATGTAACTACACGTAACCTTAGATTGCAAGATTGCAGGCCTTCTAATTGTACAGAGAATTTCTAAACAAACTGCCAGAGGCAGGGCTTTCTCTCATAGACCTCCACTACTGTGGAATTATCTGACCATTAAGATTAGAAATGTAGAGTCAGTCAAAACTTTAGACTCAGTGCAAAAAAAGTGTCTACTACAGACTCATCAGTTGAGCATGGTCTATGATTACAGTTTTTCTCAATGGATTTGACACATTTCTCCAAACTCATGTAACTGCTCTCAAAACAGTTAACACAGTGATCTGAACAGTTTGTAATTGTCCTAAACAGATTGTAAATGTTCCTTAATTTAATATAAGTTACAAATCACATGCATCATTTTCTTAAAACACTGTGCACAACATTTTCAAATGTTTTCAAAGTAGTTCATACAGCCAACCAAAACGTTCATATATCAGGAAAAAATTATTGCAGCTCTTTTTAATGATCTTTACAAAAATCACAAACATTTTCCAATTGTCATAAATCATGGTCTCTCCTTGAGAGAAGCTGGGCAGAGAGTTCAACCCAACATAAACAGATCCACACTGGCTTCAATTATCCGCACATTTCAGAGAGAAAAACGTTAAGTAACTACACAATTCTACTTCTACAGTGAGAGTCTATGTAGCCTTGTAGTTCTAGATTTGTACTGTAAATGTTCCTGCTTGTCCAAACATTATTCAGGATTGAAGTTCGAGAACATTCAGGTGAACGAAGAAGACTATTTTCAATTGAACAAGAGTATGCCATTTTTTACATGATGGTCCAGAACAACACCCTCCACCTAAAATAATTCAGCAAAGAATAATGCAGGACAATCAACTATTCCACAATATTTACCAATGCTGTCTTCAATTGAACGTGTTCTAAGAAGAAATACCATTCCAATGAAGCAGGTATACAATGTGCCCTGTGAGAGGAACTCCATTAGAATGAAAATGTAAAGTACGTGCAATCCAATTACTGCACTTCTACTGTAAACACAAAGATATTTTTTCCTGGATATTATGTTTGTGTCCATATACTATTCCACATATATACAGTATCTCACAAAAGTGAGCACACCCCTTACATTTTTGCAAATAGTTTCATGTGACAACACTGATGAAATGACACTTTCCTACAATGTAATGTAGTGAGTGTACAGCTTGTATAACAGTGTAAATTTGCTGTCCCCTCAAAATAACTCAACAAAAGTGAGTACACCCCTAAGTGAACATTTCCAAATTGGGCCAAATTTTCCCTCCCCAGTATCATGTGACTCTTTAGTGTTACAAGGTCTCATGTGTGAATGGGGAGCAGGTGTGTTAAATTTGGTGTTATCGCTCTCACACCCCCTCATACTAGTCACTGGAAGTTCAACATGGCACCTCAGGGCAAAGAATTCTCTGAGGATCTGAAAAAAAGAATTGTTGCTCTACATAAAGATGGCCTAGGCTATAAGAAGATGGCAAAACCCTGAAACTGAGCTGCAGCACGGTGGCCAAGACCATACAGCAGTTTAACAGGACAGGACAGTTTCCACTCCATGACCAAAGAAGTTGAGTGCACGTGCTCAGCATCATATCCAGAGGTTGTCTTTGGGAAATAGACGTATGAGTGCTGCTAGCATTGCTGCAGAGGTTGAAGGGGTCGGGGTTCAGCCTGTCAGTGCACACTGCATCAAATTGGTCTGCATGATGGTCGTCCCAGAAGGAAGCCTCTTCTAAAGATGATGCACAAGAAAGCCCGCAAACAGTTTGCTGAAGACAAACAGACTAAGGACATGGACTTCAGAAACCATGTCCTGCGGTCTGATGAGACCAAGACAAACGTATTTGATTCAGATGGTGTCAAGTCTGTGCAACCAGGTGAGGAGTACAAAGACAAGTGTGTGGGAGTGTCATGGTCTGGGGCTGCATGAGTGTTGGGGAGCTACAGTTTATTGAGGGAACCATGAATGTTATTGTATTTTAATATTTTTTCTTTTTCTTTGTAAAGCACATTTAATTACTTAAAAATACAGTCATAAGCAGTGTTTTTAACCTGGATTTAAATTGTATATATTTGGGGCACGTCTTCTGGTAGTTTATTCCTGTTGTGTACAGCATAACTGCTAAACGCAGCTTCTCCATCTTTAGTTTGGACTCTGGGCTCTACTAGCTGACATGTGTTCATGGATCTAAAAGCCCTGCTCTGTTTATATTCTTCAAACATATCAAAAATGTATTCGGGTCCTAAACCATTCAGAGATTTAAAAACTAAAAGCACCACTTTAAAATCTATTCTGTAACTGACTGGAAGCCAATGCAAAGATTTAAGAACCGGAGTGATGTGCTCTGTTCTCTTGGTTAACATTCTAGCAGCAACATTCTGAATGAGCTGCAGCTTTTTTACAGTCTTTTTGGGTAGTCCAGTTAAGAGGCCATTACAGTAGACAACCCTACTAGAGATAAAAGCACGGATGAGCTTCTATTGGTCTTTTTGGGCCACCAAGCCTTTGATTCTTGCTATATTTTTAAGATGATAGAATGCTGTTTTGGTGACCGCTTTGATATGACTGTTAAATGTGAGTTCTGAGTCTATTAGAACACCAAGATTACGCACTTGATCCCTGGTTTTAAGGGCCTGAGAATCCAGCTCTTTACTAATACTTGTTCTTTTATTTTTGTTGCCAAACACAATAATCTTGGTTTAATTGTAGACAATTTTGGTTCATCCAGGTATTTATGTGCTCTATACAGTGACACAAATAGTCTATTGAGCTATTATCATACGGTTCGAGAGCCATATAAATTTGAGTATCATTGGCATAGCTTTGGATGTTGTTGTTCTGTAGAATTTGGCCCAGAGGTAGGATATAGAGATTGAACAGAAGCGGTACGAGAACTGATCCCTGTTGAACTCCGCATGTAGCCACCTTATCAGTGATTACAAATGGTGACAAAGTAACTCTGTCCATCTAGATAAGATCTGAATTAATCAAGGACTGTCCTGGAGAGTCCTACCCAATTTTCCAGCCTATCAATATGTGTTCTATGATCTACAGTGTGTCAAATGCTGCACTGAGATCTAATAGGACCAGAACTGTTATTTTAACTGAATCAGTATTCAGCTGTATATAATTTAAAACTTTAATCAGGGCCGTTTCAGTACTGTGGTGAGGTAGGAAGCCTGACTGAAATTTGTCTAAGTGACCGCTTGAGGTCACAAAATTGCTGAGTTGATTGAAGACAACCTTTTCAATGATCTTGGCTAAAGAAGGGAGATTTGATACAGGTCTATAGTTATTCATTATAGATGCATCCAGTGTTCTCTTTTTTAATAGAGGCTTAATGGCAGCTGTTTTTAGAGATGTTGTCATGGTGCGGTGAGCAGCAGCGCCACCGTGCCATAGTTCCTCAGTTCCCATACCTCACAAACACATCCCGGACTGTCACATGTTTCCAATCTTCCACACCAGGTCCCAATTTGTATCATTTGTATGTGTATATATGTTTCCCCTCTGCTCCCCACATTGTGGATCATTGTTGCTGTCGCTGTCATTGTTGCTGTTTGTTAGTTAATTGGTGAGTGTTGTTTTATGTACTGTTTGAATGTTAATTGTTAAGACGCATGTTGCGCACTTTTATTTCATTCAGTCATTAGTATTGTTTTCCGTTCGTGTTTGGTTTGTTTGTTGTTTTAATAAAACCAACGAACATGATATCTGCCTGCGCCTGGTTCCCTCCAACACTACACCATGACGAGTCGTTACAGATGTTGGGAAAATGCATGATTCCAGAGAGCTATTAAATATTTTCTGTAGGTCCATTGTTATAGAGTAATTAGTCTGATTATCTGAACCAAATCTAATTTAACGAGGAAAGGTATAAAGACCACTGCTGTGGTCATAACTATCCTCTTACAATAAGACCAGCTGGATGGCAAAAACAGTGGTACCTCAAAGGTAATTTGAATGAAAAAATAATTATTCAGCATGTCAAAAGAGTTGAAAAGAAAAGCTTTGACTGAGGAAAAGAAGGGTTAAATTCTGGCTTTACTGGCAGAGGGATACAGTGAGTGTCAGGTTGCTTTCATCCTGAAAATTTCAAAGACAGCGGTTCATAAGAACAAGGTTAAGAAACAGACATTGGGGACAACAACGCTACAGACTGGCAGAGTGTGAAAACAACTGACCGAGATGCCCTTGAAGTGCTGGGGTGAAGTGCACTGCGAGGACGGTTCGAAAAAGGCTCCTTAGGGGCAGGGCTGAAGTCTTGCAAAGCTAGAAAAAAGCCCTTCATCAATTAGAAGCAAAGAAGAGTCAGACCATAAGGATTGAACTGGAGAGGAATGGAGAGGAATTGAACTGGAGAGGTCCTCTAATGGTTAGACTGACACCTGGAGAAGACTATAAGTCACAGTGTCTCACACCCACTGTGAAATTTGATGGAGGATTGGTGATGATCTGGGGATGCTTCAGCAAGGATGGAATCGGGCAGATTTGTCTTTGTGAAGGACGCATTAATCAAGCCAACTACAAGGTTATACTGGATGAACACCTGCTTCTTTCTGCTCTGATAATGTTCCCCAACTCTGAGAATTTGTTTTTCCAGCAGGACAATGCTCCATGCCACACAGCCAGGTCAATCAAGGTGTGGGTGGAGGACCACCAGATCAAGACCCTGTCATGGCCAGCCCAATCACCAGACCTGAACCCCATTGAAAACCTCTGGAATTTGATCAAGAGGAAGATGGATGGTCACAAGCCATCAAACAAAGACGAGCTACTTGAATTTTTGTGCCAGGAGTGGCATAAAATCACCCAACTGCAATGTGACAGACTAGTGGAGAGCATGCCAAGATGCATGAAAGCTATGATTAAAAATCAGGGTTATTCCAACAAACCTAAGATGAAAACAATGTATCTTTTTTTGGTCATTTTGACCCGTTATTTATGTCTACAAATAAATACTCTAAATGACAATATTTTTATTTGGAATTTGGGAGTAATGTTGTGAGTGGTAAAAACAAAACTGTTAATTTTTCTCAAACACATACTTATGATTAGTAAAACCAGAAAAAATTATAATTTTGCAGTTGTCTCTTAATCTATTCCAGAGCTGTATGTACAGTATATATATATATATTTTTTTTTAAAGAAAGGTATTGAGTGAGGAACAGAAGGGTTAGAATTAGGAGACCACTGCAAATGTAACGCTTCTGTTTCTCACTCAAAACCTTCCTTTTTAACTTTTTGGAAAGGAAAAGAAAAGTTGCTGTACAGTATATACAGTTGTGCTCAAAAGTTTGCATACCCTTGGAAAATGTATAATATACTGTATGTACCATTTGTAAAGAAAACATGAGTGAGCAGGCAAAACACGTCTTTAATTTTTTCACATTTAACTGTAGGTCATAACAGAATGGCACAATCATGAAACAATCATGACCCCTCTCCGAACAAAGCGCTTATGGTTGTGACCGTAAAGCTTTATTTTGTAACCAGGCTTTTTTGTGGCATTGGCGTAGTAAAGGCTTCTTTCTGGAAACTCGACCATGCAGCTCATTTCTGTTCAAGTATCATCGTATTGTGCTCTTTGAAACAACCACACTGTCTTTTTCCAGAGCAGCCTGTATTTCTCCTGAGGTTACCTGTAGGTTTCTCTTTGTATCCCAAACAATTCTTCTGTGTGAGCATGTGAGAGCTAACAAACTCATGGACTATTCATACACAGACACTAATTGCAATTGAAAAAGCCACAGGTGTGGAAAATTCACTTTTAATTGCTATTTTCACCTGTGTGTGCCACCTTGTGTGTCTGTAACAAGGCCAAACATTCAAGGGTATGTAAACTTTTGATCAGGGCCGTTTGGGTCATTTCTGTTATCATTATGATTTAAAAAGGAGCCAAACAACTATGTGATAATAAATGGCTTCATATGATCACAGTCATTAAATGAAAGAGAGTTTTTTGCATGATCAGTCATATTTTCAAGATCAATGCCAAAGTTTCACAATTTCTGCCAGGGTATGCAAACAAATGAGCAAACCTGTGTGTGTTTGTATATATATATAAAAATGAATAGTGATTTTGTATATAATAGTGATTAAAATAAACAGTCAGTTAGACAGATAGTTCATAGACATTACCTTGAACATTTTGTGAGAAGCTCTTAAGTTCAATTGTTTATTAATCCACTCTTTTTGGAAATGTGTTATGTTTTTGTCTGTGGTTCTGTTGCTAGCCTGTTGGCTTCTAGGTTTCTTTTCCCATCTGTCATGTTGAAAGACCACTAACAGACCATTCCTTGGAGAAAAAAACGAACAAACAGTGACAGACTGTGTTGTTTACCATTGGGGCTATCACATGACGTGTATGTACATTGGGTTCAAATAATCTCATCTGAATTAACACATTTTCCTAAAAGATTTGTTTCAGAGATGTTTTTGTTTTACATTTCTTATTTAGTCTTTAAGCGAGCAGATGGCTTTTCCTGAATTATAAATCAGCCAGCTGTAGTTTCCGCCTGAGCAGGCAGGTCCAGATTACATGATGCTGAAACTGATTAGGCACATTGACAGACTGGCAGTCACATATAAATGTAATCTCAGCAACACTGAGATTGTTTCTGAAGGAAGACCGGCATCCCTGGGGCCTGGAAGATCATGATACTTACCTTAACTAGAAAATGATCCAGTCAATTTGGCGATTATTCAAACCAAGACTGAATTATGTGTAGTATCAGTAATTGGAAAACAGAAGAAGCAGGGAGAAATGTTTCACACATTTGGGACGCTATGGGTGGCTTAACTGTTCAAATCAGTAGATCTATCTCTGTTGCCAAGGAAACTGGGAGAGGTTGTTCTCTCAGACTTTGTGATTTGGTTTGACATCATGTGAGGGCCAGCAGCTCAGGCCACATAGGCCAGGGTTTTCTCATTATGCAGAACTGGGTTCTTGAATTTTTGGACATGCTTGTTGACCTTTCATTAAGGGACACTGAAAGGACAAAGACAAAATAAAAACAAGAATGTAAGTATTTGTTTGAATAAGACAACCAAAGTGAAATGTGTGATGAATGGTTGTAAAATGTTTTACTAGAACCTGCCTTTATCAGGTATTTTGTTATTGTGGTGTTCCACAAATAATGGTTTCCAGGCTTAAAGATTACTGAGACCACTTTCTGATGAGGAATCAGCCAGTTGCGTATAATACTCAGTCTGTCATTAAATTGCAACGTTGTTTCATGAGTATATACACAAGTGTCAAAACTAAGCCAGTAAAAATGGACAGTGTTGCTAGATTCCCCCCCCCAAATTGACATCCTTATTTTAATAATTTAAACATCAGCATTTTTATCTCCAGTGAGCCTTGCCTCATTTTCTGTGTAAGCTGAAAGCCAGTAAATGGCTGCTCAATGATAGTAGTCTTTCCCTGCACCCCAGTCAACATTGGTGTTTACACTAAATGACTTTCATTGAGCCTCTCACACAAACACTCATCTTTTCTGTCATCTTTTGTTTCGCCATTGTAGTGGCACACACAATGAAAGATATGGCACAGACACAGTACAAAATCCTTCACTTGGTTTCTCGTGAGCATCCTCAACACCATGCAACATGCAGTCTACCAAATGTATGCTGTTAATGTTGCTTTGATGACTGTAAAATCTGCCTACAACTTATCAGTTAGGCATTTATGTTTGCCATATAGAGTTGAAATATCTAGCCAATACATGTTCATTTTAATAACATTGCTTGTGGACTTCCGAGCTATAACAATTTCACATTTTGGAAAGTAAAAATGCATACTAGACTAGTGGTTGTCATCACTCTTAATCAAGCCCACACAATCTGTGATGCGATTACTATCATCATCATATTGGCTTATTTCTAATGAGCTCTCATTGGCTATTGATGATCTCTGTTCTCAAAACTTGTCATTGCACATCTCACACTTCAAGAGCCCCTGGTCTCAGTCCCTAGTTTTAACACTGCAATAATCTATGATGAAGTTTAGTCTGGGGGGTACATGTTCCCCGGAGAGTGCTGTCCTCCAGCCCAAACCCTGTAAAGCACTTAGTGACAACTGCTGATGTAAAAAAGGGGTTTATAAAATACATTTGCTTGATCTGATGGACTATAAGTATGTTAAGTAAATTTGTAAATGTCTGTGATGTTGGAAAAACACAACTGGTAGCCCTCAGATTGCATCTCTGAACCACACACATCAATCAAGAGTTAGTGACGGGCATGTACCCTGAGGAGGCACTTGACACTTTTGTCTTCGAATTCAAAAACTGTCTGCATGAGATAAATCAGAATGAAAATCATGTTGTGTACACCTAGGTATTAGTAATAAAAAGGAGCCATGGCTTCAAAGACTTACAACTTTGACAGTTTGTACAACCTTGTTAGTGATTCTCCATCTGTAAGTATAGATGCATTTTTTTGTACATATGGAGATATACAGTAGACCAGAATTTTTATACCTGAGTACCATTAAAACACATCTATCAAATAACGTGTTTCTCTGCTTCTGAGCTGGGAAGGATGGATAACAATTTACGTATGAACCATGTAACTGCCTGAGTGAATGGTACCTAGTTGCTAGGCAACACTAGTCAATTTCAATGACAGACTTAAAGCGTCATCCCAAAGCATCTCTCTCACAGCTTTATCGTTTCTCCATAGACACGCCCACATTTTTTACTCTGATGGGGCTACTTTGGTCTGCTTATTCACCCCGCCCCCACAGAGGGGCTGCCTTATAGCACACACATTTCACACACAGTTCTTATCTGTTTAGGTCAGAGACCCCTTCCGCTCCCTACACAAGACCCAGCCATAAAGAGTGAGCCAGTGAGACATGTCTTACTCAGGACCTAACCTTTCCATAGGGCAGGGGAAATACTCAGATGAAAGTGGCCCTGCTGTAAAATAAAACATGATTAAAGTGTGTGTCTCTGTCGGATGACTCCTTTCTGGACATTCAGTTTAGACCAGGGGTTGGCAACTTGAGTCCTGTGGGACCTGATAAGTGATATACATTTTATAACTCCTGCACATCCAACTGCAATAATCAACTAATCAATTCTGCATGACAAGTGGCACAGCAGCCTAAGGCACTATATAATACTGTTATACGCCCACTTTCCGGCAACAGTGCTTGCTCTGGACTAAAGCAGGTGAGAACTGGCAAAACATTCCCTAGCTGTAATCAGGGCTGCAGACCAAGGTTGTGTTTTTTAAACTCAAAGGAAGCAATTCATATAAGTGGATTTAAAAAAGTGAAAGACCCAACAACCAAGACGTTATTTTACTAGGTTATGGTTGTTAGGAAAATATTCTTATGTGGCCTAGTTGGGTCCTGTCTTTCCAAACTGTCTTTGTCAAATATCCTCTGCTCCTCCTACAAAATGTTAAATGGGCCCTAGTATAGGTGTGGTATATAATCATATACTGAAAATGTATCGACTTATAGAGTAAGTTATTTGAAGGCTGAAGTTCATTAATTTAAATTATCTTTATTCATTATGGGTGGCAGGTGCCTAGTGGTTAGAGCATCTGATTGGCTCCAGTAACTGAAATGTTGCTAGACTGAATCTCTAGGCCGACAAAATAAAAAAACGAATGTTCTGTTCCTGAGCAAGGCAAGTAAATGCGAATTTCCTCTGTTAACTTATGTGGTAAATTATATAAAGAAATGTAATATTCAATGTGTTGTACAAAGCTGTCCAAAGCACAGAAATCATTGTATCTGCAGTAATTGTTTTCTGATTGTGGACAGGAAAAAAGTGATGATTAAAAAAGGTTTTTAAAAAACAGCAGGAGATCCCCCTTTAACAATGGGACATCTGTGAATTAAACAATCCCTTAACCTCAGCCAGAAGAGTGAAGTTGTCAACACATTTCTGAGGAAAATAAACAAATTGTCACAAGAGTAGATTGCAATCCAAACAGAGCAAAGATTGCCCAAAGCAGCTAATGGGCCTAAGGCCCCACTTTGGCTCTGAACCCATCTAAAGCTTAAATGTTTTATTCTTTGCATAGACATTATAGGAGATTTAATTGTAACTTGCAAGGAAATGCTTGACTTATTAGATTCGTTTCAGCTTTACTGTCACTGAACAGTACAAAAAAATGAAGTTAGCATATGACCAGAAGTGCAAATAGAAGGTGGTAGAAAATGTATTAGGCAGAAAAGTATTAAGTATATGTATATTACAAGTAGAATGTATAGATGTGCAATGAAGGCAAATTCAGTGCAAATGGCAATACTACAGTGGGGAGAACAAGTATTTGATACACTGCCGATTTTGCAGGTTTTCCTACTTACAAAGCATGTTAGAGGTCTGTCATTTTTATCATAGGTACACTAGGTTAAATTGTAGACCTGCACAAGGCTGGGATGGGCTACAGGACAATAGGCAAGCAGCTTGGTGAGAAGGCAACAACATTTGGAGGTTCCTGTACACATTCACAAAACTTTATACGCATTTACAGATTTCTTTACACATTTACAAATCTGATTACACACACACGGATTGAGATACAGTTACCCAACTCTCCACACACATTTGTAAATGTTTTTTCTACAATAATTCCCCCATAGGTGAGTAATTGCAAAATGCTGTAATAGTTGTTTTTTTTACTGAAACAATCCTCCAGTAGCGTAGTGTAGCTTAAAGAAATATTCAAATTAAACCAATAAAATTGTCTAACTACAGTAATGTAGCTAAATCATTGCCACCATAAAACCAAAACTAGGAGCACAGAAATGGAAGGACAAATCTAAACGAGAATGTTTATGTGTAGCAGTTAAGTAATTGCTGATTGGGACTGAATAGGTTATGAATTGATGTGACATAAGATGTGACATAATTCATTATCTGTGTTGAAAACAGGGATTGGAATGTGGCCTAGTTATGAATTAAAACATTAAATAATAAATTGTTTAGGACCTATTTTTTGGACAGTAATATAATGATTATTAATAAAAAAATGTGTCCCGTGGTTTTGTTCCTAAATGTTAAATTGTGACCCGGGCCCTGTTATTTCTGTCGGTGTGCCTGATGCACTGGGAGATTTATGCTGGGACAGAGTCTGTGTATTCATCAGTGTCCCCATCGGCTGCAACAGCAAACATCCTCCAGTCTGTGGTCTCAAAGCAGTCCTGGAAAGTGGTAATGGATTCCTCGCTCCAGTGCTGAACTGCCTGAAAAAAACGGTTCTTCCTGTTTTAGTCGTTGTCTGATCACCACGGGTACGAAGGTTAATGTGCTGATAGTATTTCGGCAACTTTCTTCATATTAGCCCTATTGACGTCGCCAGTTTCATGTACATTTATGAATTATTATCACATACTGTATATGCACACTGGTGTACTTTCGGGGTATACAATACATATTTGCATATTTACAGTGTCACTCTAGAGATATATAAAAAAAATTGGCATACATTCAACTGGGAAATGTTGTTTTTGGAAAAATACATGCCCATACATGCCAGCAACATGTTTCAAAACAATTTGGGACAGGGGCATGTTTATTAGTGTGTTACATCACCTCTTCTTTTAACAATACTCTGTAAGCGTTTGGGAACTGAGGAGACCAATTGCTATAGTTTTGGAAGTGAAATGTATTCCCATTCTTGCCTGATATAGGTCTTCACCACTCAACAGTTTGCGTTCTCCTTTGTCGTATTTTTCGTTTCATATTGTTTTCAGTGGGTGACTGGTCTGGTCTGCAGGCAGGCCAGTTTAGCACGCTGACTCTTTTACTAAGGAGCCATGCTGTTGTAATACGTGCAGAATGTGTTTTTTCATTGTCGTGCTGAAATAAGCAAGGCCTTCCCTGAAAAAGACGTTGTCTTTACCAGTCCTATGTTGCCTCTGTCCCAGCCTTTTTGAAATGTGCTTTTGGCATCATATTCAAAGTGGACATATATTTTTCTAGAAACAATGACATGTTTAAATTATTTGCCCATCATTGCATTGTATTTTTATATACATTTGACACAGCATCACAACTTTTTGTTACAGGGTTGTGGTGTATCCGAGTTCTTTTAACCACCACATCATTACCCTAAAGAAATAAAAAACATTTTCATAGTATGCATGTGTGTGCGAATGTGTGCGTGTGTGTTTGGGGAGGTTGCATGCATCATAATTTACAATCACATTATTGCTGAGTGTGTAGACCCTGACTGCGCATAGATGTAAATGGATCCCTGCTGCTTTGAGTTAGAGCAGACTTGATTGCCATAGTTCTAGCATTGTTTAGCCATAAGGGCATGACATTGCTGCTTGGAAGACTTAGGATCAGTGTTGTATTACTCAGTTAGGTTCACTGGGGCATGGGATAAAAGAGATCTCTGCACCTGTCAGTCATGGTGCTAAACATGGTGCCTGTACTCCTGCATTGGGTAGTCCAAACCCTGGCCTGAGTGCCTGAATAGCAGATTAAATGTACATTTCAAACAAATATTGATATCTTAAAAAATGCATATTGACTGCACTTACAGTCATCAATTTTAACGTTTTCATTTGGCTAGTTAACTTTCTATTGGGTTCCTGAAAAATCGAAAATAAAAACCTAAAGGGTCTACTTGATGAATCCCACATCATGGGGTTTTTAAAGAAGGTTTTGGGGGCATTTGTCAGAGTTAAGAACCCTAAGGTTCTTCACAAAACTTTCAGTAAGATGAACCATTGTTGATCCCCTTGTTTATTGTAACAATACATCTATTTGGCCATTGTCACAGTAATTTGATACAATGCAGTTGATCTGTTTGTAATTCACAATTATACATTTAATAATAACAATTATTTTGGCATGGCTTTGAATGTAATGCGTTCTAGTTTACAATGTCATGTTGGCTGCTATGTTACATGGCTATGTTATACCTTATATCAATGTATTGAAATAAACAACCTGCTGAATCACTATGATTGTTTCTATTCACTGCCAAGTCAAGCATCAATAAGACAACATCACCATGGCAACATCATTTTGAAGATTTTGCTCACACGTAGGCCCTGACCAGTGTTTCCCAGATGGGGAAGTTTCCCAATTATTTTGGGCTTTTTTAATGGTGGGTGTGGACAGAAATGGCCTTGGCTGAATCAATATACAGATGGGGTTGTATAGAAGAAAATAGTGTTTGGATGTTTTTTTGTTTAGCCTGCTGTATTTCAGATGTGATTTTTTGTAGACTGTCAATGAAATCTGGCAACCCAAGCTCGACTCAATTGGAGTACTATACATATATATACTTTACAGTATGTCAGTATGATATGTATGTCCCAAACCATAGGGTGTTGGAAACAATATGTCAAAAGTCCCTGGATGGTCCCTGTTTTTTGGGTAATATAGCTAACTCATACACTAGCACAACGGAAGAAGTTTTTTGCAACGACCCCCCCCCCCCCCCGTGTAACATTAAAATTGGCTTTTATTTTCATTATACAAACGAAACAAGTTATAAGCCTGAGTTATAAGCATGAGTATCGACTAAGCAAAAGTTGCTATTAAGCTAACGGATGCCAGTCCTTACTCAGTTTTTTTGTTAGGTAGTTAATTTTGCACCATGAGCGCAATACGTACTGTGACTGTTTGGGAATCGAGACAGGGCCATACATTAACTAAATAGTAACACAAAGCTAGAAGCAGTGCATGATTGGAGTTGAAATGGTAATATCTATGTATGTAGTTATGGTAAGATGGCTGGCCATACAATGTTGGCCCTCTGTCTGGGGAGGTTTACGTTTCAAACCTGCAGAAACTCTCATACTTCTAAAAACATGTGCAGTGGGGAGGCTGTCATTCACCACATTCATCTAAATCCTTTGAAATGCCAACAGCTCTGAAAGACACACTAAATTAAGCTTAGAAGCAAAGCTGCCGCGGAAAGAACACATGCTAAACAAGCCTTGGCATCTAAGCTACAGTAGCAATGGACCAATTGCCTAACCCTGAAACATTTTTAATTGTATTCTATCGGGTTTGGAAAGGTGTTTCCCACTTACCTGAACGGGGGCTGATTTATACGGTGGGGTAAAAATGGTTCTCAGTGCATAATTATACTGTAGCTGTAGGTTTCTGAAATGGGGAACAAAGCATTCCCCCTTACAAATAGACCAATGTTATCTTTAGGAAAAAGAGTTGACATTTCAGTCAATATTCAACTACTGATATTACCCTTGTAATGTTCTGTTCCTGCTGATGAATGGGTAGATCAGTTGATATATTGTTCAGGCAGCACTCTGAAACTGACAACCGAGTCATGTACCATTTGTTTGAAGATTTTTTTCTCTCTCTGTAACTCTGTCTTTCTCTCTCTTTGCTTTCTCTCCCTCTGGTTCTCTGTCATGATAAGTGAGTCAGGCATTCTAAAAACATTGGGCTGGATAAAGGGAATGAAAGGGTTGAGTGGCTGAACAGGTCTGTCATTGCCAGAATGGAGATGCATATTTTACAGGCCAGCCTCATGTTATATTCATCCCATATTCCTCCAGCTCATTGTCCTTGTGCACACATCCATTCTAAATTAGAGTGTCTTTCCCTTGTTGTCTCGGATTCATCCGTGAATTAGAAACATAAATATTCATCAGTCATCAATGCTGTTGTCTAATGATTTGAGGCCAATAGAAAGTCCCACAAAGCAGTGTCATGTAGCAATTGAGTGAATGTTATGGAAAATATGAGGGGGGCCTGGAGTGTCGGAAGTGAATTATTGGGGTATTATGAGGTGTAATGCATGCAGTTATGGGTCTGGACAAAGTGCACTGCAGTTGAATTCTGTGCACCATGTGGTTCTTTATTAATACTGTTCAAAGGCACAATAATGTTTCACTATTAAAGCCATTGCCATTGCAGTAAGATAGTCTTTACATTTTCAGATGTATTTACCCTCTGACTTGTAGAGGTGTTTCTGTGAGGCTATATGTGTGACACGAACTACCTACATCTAATGAATACACTTAGAGCAGGGTTATGGATTCACACACAGAGTGCAGTTATAGTGTTTATTCAGAGCCAACAAGGACAAGCAAACGAGAACTAGGTCAGAGGGCAGGCAGTGGCCATACACAGGTGTCCCAAAATATACAGGCAGACAAACAGAAGGGCTTCACAGGAGTTGATGTCAGGTTGATGATGGGCAAGAGGTCATAAACAGAATCCATGCAACGGTACAGGAGAGCTAATCTGAAATCACAAACTCACGGGACGAAGTGAAAACTGGTCAAATGCAAGTAGGCAGAGAAGATTATAAAGCCGGGACAGTAACAGACTCAGTATGTCACAAAACATAAATAATACCTCACAAAGAGGAAGTGGCCGAGGTCGACTATATAAGTGGAGTGAGGATGAGGAACAGGTGTCTAGAATTCTGGTTTTAAGTGTGTGAGTGAAGGTTGTGTAGGAGTAGGATGTGATCTGGGGTGTGAGTGACGTTCAGGAGAGGGAGGTTGTAAGTGTGTGAGTGAAGGTTGTGTAGGAGTAGGATGTGATCTGGGGTGTGAGTGACGTTCAGGAGAGGGAGGTTGTAAGTGTGTGAGTGAAGGTTGTGTAGGAGTAGGATGTGATCTGGGGTGTGAGTGACGTTCAGGAGAGGGAGGTTGTAAGTGTGTGAGTGAAGGTTGTGTAGGAGTAGGATGTGATCTGGGGTGTGAGTGACGTTCAGGAGAGGGAGGTTGTAAGTGTGAGTGAAGGTTGTGTAGGAGTAGGATGTGATCTGGGGTGTGAGTGACGTTCAGGAGAGGGAGGTTGTAAGTGTGAGTGAAGGTTGTGTAGGAGTAGGATGTGATCTGGGGTGTGAGTGACGTTCAGGAGAGGGAGGTTGTAAGTGTGAGTGAAGGTTGTGTAGGAGTAGGATGTGATCTGGGGTGTGAGTGATGTTCAGGAGAGGGAGGTTGTAAGTGTGTGAGTGAAGGTTGTGTAGGAGTAGGATGTGATCTGGGGTGAGTGACGTTCAGGAGAGGGAAGTTGTAAGTGTGAGAGTGAAGGTTGTGTAGGAGTAGGATGTGGTGATTTGCTGGATGTTACACTACCCTGACATTTCATACAGAGAGAACCAAAAAATTTAAGAACATTATGGGCTAGGAATAGCCTTGGCCAAGTAATACAAATGGAAAACACAATCAAACTAAATAATAATATTTGCTAGAGGTAAAAAGCCATATAACCTCTGTTTTAGTCATTAGGATCCTGAGAAACACTATGTATCCCTATTTATAAATCTAAAGGTAAAAGTGTCTGGTTGCCATTGATTTTCATTTCATGTACTGAAATTACCTTAATAGACTACTTGAATTCAATCAAATTCATTTTTATTACAATTTATCTGAGTGGTGAATGCAAAAAATATATACAAAAATATGAAAAATATGAATAGAGGATGTCTTTCAAGGTAATTCAATTAATGAACTAAGGGAGGAATTAAAAAACGAGTCACTTCAGAACTGAAAGGTTGTGCTGTTTGGATCTTGTTCAGTAAAGTTGTTTGTACTACTGGGTATTTCCATGTTCGCACCCACTATTTTAACTCCTGTTTCTTGGGATATCCATTTTTGTGTTGGAGGATGCCATGCCAGAAAGCAGCGAACTTTGAATACATTTGGAAAAGTCTTTTGTTCCTCTGGGAATCCTAGAATAGTGCACATTCTTGTTATATCCCATCTGTAACTCTTCTGCCCTCACTATATGTTTGTGTACACAGCTATGCAGAGAGGCAAACACTCTCCCATTAAGGACCCAAGACAGAAGATGCCTTCAAGTGTTTTTAATGGAAGCCGTGTGAAACTGTAACAGTACAGAAAATATTTTCCATCTCGTGCCCATACGGAATATTTACACATGATATAACTCCAATGTACAACAAAAAACTGTAATTGAACCACCATGTTCGACATTATGAATTGTGCATGTCGACCAATACGAACAAATAGAACTATGACATCAAGAATGCCAGTCAAGACTTAGATAAATCTATAGCACTAGCTTATATATCCAACTTAGATAAACAGGCTAAGGTAATTATAACAGCATGACATGCATATCTAAAATACAACTAATCCCGAGCTAGAATATAAATAGACAGGTAAGTAAACATCTCGAAATGTGCAAATACTAGAACATGACACTGAAATGATCTTCATTGTGGGATTTAGAAATAGAATACTCACAGATTATGCCTCGACAACGGCATGTAAACAGAGATGTTCACAGATGCAATTTAGCTGCATTCCCCAGTGTGGTTTTCAATAAAATGGAGACTTAAATGCCAGAAGCTAAGTATTATTACAGGACTGACCAGTAGACGGCATCGGACCTAAAGTTTAGGGCAGAATAGATGTCAATCTAGTAGATGTCAAATTAACATAAGAACAAAACTGATGGTAGGTAATGTCTCATGCATTTGGTAGGAGGAGGATAATCTCCGTAATGGGTCTCAGGAATAGCTTTCGAGCCCCACCCCTAACAATCTTCCCCTCAACTTTCCTGACCTTACAGTCTTCGCTGGGAAAGGATTTGCTGACCAACCTTACAGGCCATTCATATATCTTTGCTTGATTGTCCTTCAACAGTACCACTTCTCCTTCCTGTACATTTGGTCTTTCATTCCTCCATTTACGACCACCTTGTAAGTCACTAAGGTACTCCCACTTCCAGCGTTCCCAAAGGGCGTTAGCAAGACTTTTCAACTGTCGCCATTGGCGTCTGTAGAAGTCATCAACATTAAATAGACCAGGAGGTGAAGGAGGCTTACCAACCTTCTAGGTGAGAAGCATGGCTGGAGTAAGGATGATTGGCTGGTCAGGGTCGACGGAAACAGAGGTTTAGGGCATTGCGTTGACAATAGCAGTGACTTATGCCATGAGTGTTGTCAGAACTTCATGTGTCAACTTTGCGGGTCCCAGCTTCAGAAATATGGCATCAAGAATATGGCACGATATGCCGATGATCCGTTCCCAGCTTCCTCACATGTGCGAGGAATGGGGTGGGTTAAATAGCCATGTGCATCCTCGCTCTGATAGGTAGTCTTTGATGGGCTTGTTGTTGCATCCTTTAGAGTCCAGTTGTAATTCTTTGCATGCTGTGACAAAGTTGGTTCCGCAGTCTGATCTAAGTTGCAGATTGTACTGCTAATAATTAGATTCCCTCCAATTATCCAATATCTGGCAGCTCGAATGGCCCCTTCAGTGAGGTGGCGGCCTTGATGATGAACCTACTGGTGGAAATTTCGGATCAATATTGTGGCGACATGGTGTTTTCCGGATGTACAGGATGTGATTCATGAGTCGGGCCTTTTCTAGATGACCCCCGAATCTAAGAAGACCACATTGGTCAACGTAAGGGCATCATTTGTTGAGTGGACTCCACTTTGGAACAGACTTTCCCTATTCAATAAAGCTTTACATCCTCTGAAATACATCTCTTTGAACAGTGTGATGATCTTTGTTTTAACTTGTTCAAGTTGCTCTTTGGGTTAAAGGCATAGTGCAGGTGTGCCAAACCATGGCACAAACTGCCCTTGGATGCTTTGTTAAAGGAGCGAGCGATATGTGAGAGTCGGGCTGTAAGAGACCTTGAAAGAGATCTCCAACAAACAAAATCGCTCAAACCGCACACTGCCGAGCTTGTTGCTAGATAGGGCTAGTAGACACAGTTTGAGACCTCTGGGCGCACTTCAACATCTATACAGGGCTCAGTGAGGTCGAAGACTTCTTTGCGAGGTGGCTCTCACTGACATTAGTGAGATACACTGGTCTAGTCAACCATGAGGACCGAGCTAACTGACTCGCTGGGTTAGCCCTTGTAGCATGGTCGGACATTAAATATGCCTTCAAGTGTTTTTAATGGAAGCCGTGTGAAACTGTTACAGTACAGAAAATATTTTCCATCTTGTGCCCATACGGAATATTTACACATGATATAACTCCAATGTCCAACAAATACATGTAATTGAACCACCATGTTCAACCACTACGGATACAGAGAACTATGACATCAAGAATGCCAGTCAAGACTTAGATAAATTTATAGCACTAGCTTATATATCCAACTTAGATAAACAGGCTAAGGTAGGTATAACAGCATGACATGCATATCTAACATACAACTAATCCCGAGCTAGCATTCAAACAGACAGGTAAGTAAACATCTCGAAATGTGCAAATACTAGAAAATGATAATGAAATTATTTTCATTGTGGGATTTAGCAACAGAATACACACAGATTATGCTTCGACAACGGCATGTATACAGAGATGTTCACAGGTGGAACTTGGTTTTCAACAAAATGGAGACTTAATTGCCAGAAGCTAAGTATATTTACAGGACTGAGCAGTAGAGGGCATCGGACCCAAAGCTTAGGGCAGAATAGTAACACAGCTGATTCATCTAATCAAGGCCTTGATGATTAGCTGACAAGCTGAGTCAGATGTACTGGTGTTGGATTAAATTAACGATGTTCAAGGGATGGGAATCCAAATGCACGGGCATGTTGTAGGCACATTTCCTGTCAGTGTATATTTCTCATGTTTTTTTGCTGACCCCTCTTCTAGTCCCCTGCCTTCCACCTTTACATCTCACGTGTTAAATTCACATGCACTCAAAAGAGCACTCAGTTGAGAGACATTGTGTAATCATTAAATATTTCTCTCCCCACTCAGATTTAGGGTCAACTCCTCTTTTTCAGGGTTAAACCCACAATCCCATGTCTACTCAAAGCAGTAGGCCACTAAGAGTAAAAGCAATGTGTGGTACCTTTTGGTACGGGTCAGGGGTCTGACTTATGTTCCTCATGCATAATGCAGTAGCCAAATGGCAGAAATGTTTCCAAAGGACAACAATGGACATACTTGCATCCACTTCTATAAACCGTAATAGTGATGGGAGGGAAACTGTTGTTACGTTTATGTAAAATACTTGACAATATTGTACTATTATTTTGTATCTACTGTAGTCAGAAGTACCTGCACCAAAACTACCCCTATATAGCTTATCCATCTTGTTTTTAAATGGTGAAACAACATGATTCTGAAACTGTATTCCCATAACAAAATACAAATTTAATCATGGCTCTCTCTTGGAGCGGACATAGTGATCCATATGTTTGAAAAATAAATTGCTACAATATTACATTGTCTATTCACAATCTGGGAGTGGTGAAAAAACATTCTGTGGCCCAACATTATGGGCCCCTTGATCTAGTAACATTACCACATTAATCTCTGGACATTTATGTCATAACTTGATCCTTCCATTGGTAAAAGGCTGATATGGCATATGATGGGACAAGGCTTTACAAATCTAGTCAAGCATTTTTTTACTCCTGGATTAATAATACAGTATATGAGAGAATGGAAACACAATATTTATGTTAGAAATTTTGTTTCAGTTTGTTTCGGAGTGAATAATCTATGATATTAAGTAGGATCTGAGATTTCAGTGAATTTGATTGTTTAAGATAGGTACAGTCAGCATAGATCCTGCTTCTATGGCAGCATCCCTTCAATGTGAAGGACAGAGAAATTATGTGTATGTTGATGAATCCTGAGGCAAATAATAAAAAATAAACAGCACTTTGTCCTTACTGTTAAAGCTTTGTGTCAATATATTTTAATTAGTGTAATAGTGTAAATAATCCGGTTTTATCTGGTATCCAGTTAAGTATGCATCCTCTAATTTCTTGTGTCACGTTGGATCTTAAGAGGACCTTAGCCCCAGGACCTTGCCTAACGTCTACCTGGCTTCCTTGTTATGAAACGTACTTGGCAATAAAACTGTCCTTCTTTAGACTAGTTGAGTATCTAGAGCATCAACGTAGTGTACTGTACAACTCTCTTCACTGAACAGCTCAAACTGTCTCTAACCAGAATATAAAGAGGAGTGGGAGGCCACAGTGCAACGTGACAAATACATTAGAGTGTCTAGTCTGAGAAACAGATAACTCACAGGTCCTCAACTGGCAGCTTCATTGAATAGAACCCACAAAACACCAGTTGCAATGTGAACAGTGAAGAGGGAAGGATGCTGGCCTTCTAGAGTTGCAGATTTAAAAAAATATATTAGACAGGGGCAAAATAACACAGATGCTGGACAGAAAAAAAGTGTTATGGACAGATGAATCCAAGTCTGATGTTCGGATTACTAAGAAAAATTTCTCCTTTGTGAGACGAAGTCCAAATGCAAAGGAGTGCTTGACGCCATTTGTCAAACATGGTGGAGGCAATATGATGGACTGGGGGTGCTTTGGTGGTGGTAAAGTGGGAGATTTGTTGAAATCTCTTCAGATTATCTCACCAAATTCACAACTAGAACGACAAAGGTCCCCAACTCAAAATATGAGGACAACAAACTTTAATGGATGTAAAGTTTTAAGGACATAGACGTGTTTCCTCTTAGACACAGGTGCCAAACCTAGATGGAATGTCTGATGGTTTTACTCCTACCTTGTATTTGTTTGACCTATTATGGTCACAAATTAATTAGGTACTCCCCTCAACTGGTTGTCTAGGTCTTCATTGGATGCCAAATTGGAAGGATAAACCAAAGAGCCGCAGACATTAGGTCCTCATTTGAATAATATCCCCTATTCCAGGATATTCACATATGATAAAGAATTGTGGTACAGACAAACATTTTACTTTGTACTGGTCAAAACAACAACTGAATCAGAATCAATAAAAATGAATGGAACCAATTGCTTAGGCCATTAGCCAAAAAATAATGAAGATACTGAAAAGAGGTTATGCCAGGCCATAAGCTCATGTCAAATTTTTTTGCTTCCAATAAATCTCTTTTTAGCAGTGTGATCATCTCTTTATCAGTGTAATCATCTCTTTCATTGATCATCCCTTCCATCTAATCAATGCTTAAGTTTTGTCTCCTGAGTGTGCCCCTTTCACTCTACTCTCCTCCCTCTCCAAATGCTATGACTGTTGCTGTCCACTATCCTCCTGGCAGGTTCAACTCTCCCCTCCTACTATGTGGCTAAGTGACTCACTGTGAACTCACAGAACAGGGCTGCAAGCGTAAAAGGAGGAAAACCAAACTTACGGATTGCCTATCATTTCTTTTGAAAGAAAGTTGATTGCATTTCTACATCGTTTGCTCAGCCTACTGATGCCTTTGGTCCCTCACACACGGAACTCAGCTATGCACTAACCTCTTTTTTCCATTCACTCTCTAAACGAAAACCTGAACCTCAACACCATCTCCCCCTCCCTTCTCCAGATTGTCTGGAGACCCCCATCAAATCATCCCTGATCACTGCTTATGTTCCCCTTTGACGCAATTGAAGCAACTGCCATGTGATTGGTTGATTAGATAATTGCATTAATGAGAAATTGAACAGGTGTTCCTAATAATCCTTTAGGTGAGTGTATAACTCATGTGCACATTGTTGCACAGTCAGAACACTTCTCAGAGCCCTTCTATCCCGTCTATTGCTGAGTGCATTGCTAAGTGCAGTTCTGTCCCTTCACGCATTCACATATTACTCAAAAGGAGGATCCAGTCAGCTGAAAATTCACATGATATAGTCATATTATCAACAAAATATAATAACAGAGATATTGCATGGCTGGTTACTGATGCCTACATTTATTACAGATAAAGACACTTAATGTTACACCCAAGAACCTTTATCTCCAAACATTTCTAATTTGATTTTGTACTTATCTAACGCTCTGTAATCATGCCTGGGCAAGAATAAATAACAATACTGACAAGTAAGCATGGGATAAGCTAACTACATAATGACAAAGACATCAGCAATGGAATGTTGATGGACAGAGTAGACTACTAAACTACATCTCTGTAGTAAAACAAAGATACGGCTTCAACAAAGTGGACAAATATAACTAGACTGATGCCAGAACAATAAGAAACCAAGTAGGGGAATCTTATTCATACAACTTCTATTGAGAGCCTTTAGACAACTTTTGAATGAGAGACATGGAGGAAGGATAATGCTTGTTGTCATCCTACATCCTATTAGTTTTTTTTACAGAAAGTAGCCAATTGATTTATTAGGGCAAAAGAGATGCGTGCTGCAGCAATTTTTTACTATTTTCCCCCAAGTATTTGTATTGCCAAAATCATAGTAAAATCATAATCGTATTCAGAAAATTCACCATAACATTACAATACTTGCTTTGTCCAAGTATTTGGCACACATGAACTAGCCCTCTCCTCTTCTCTCTATTTTGTCTATCATTACTATGCAGATGATACTCAACAATTCTTCCTCAAACCTGCCATGACACCCACGTGGTGAAATGTTTTATTGCATACCTGACAGCCCTCTGCGGGGATGTTGACCAAGCACCTCAAGCTCAATCTCAACAAGATAGAGCTGCTAATCCTCTGGGGGAAAGTGTGTCTACTCCAAGACCTGCACATCACATTTGACAACTCCACAGTATCATGATGTACAACATTTGTAAAGTACTCACTTATCTTACAAATTCAAGCACTTGTCATCTCATGACTGGACTACTGCAATGTACTGTTAGTAGTGTTCCTTGCAACCTTATGGTGGAACCAGCATTGAAGCTAAGACAGCACAGTACCTGCCTATTTTACAAAACCATTTAAATTCTACCTTCTTATAGAGCACATTTACCCTTAAAATATACTGTAATATACAGTGAGGGGAAAAAGTATTGCTGATTTTGTACATTTGCCCACTGACGAAGAAATCATCAGTCTATAATTTTAATGGTAGTGTGAGGTCTTCCCGTCACTCCCGGTCCGACTCCTCCCTGCCACGCTCCGCACCTGCCACCAGTTCACTTCCCAGCACGCATGAACGCACCCAACACTCCAGATCCCAATCACCTGAATATTGAACACCTGTGCCCTGTTAACCCCTCTATTTAGCCTGTGCTCTTCCTCCCCTCCAGCGTGAGGTATTGTTCCCAGTGGACCTGCCAAGCATTCGATCGCGCGCGCTCATATTACTAGTTAATTCCCAGCCTGTTGTGTTCTCTGCCCTCTTGTCCCGTCCTCTCTCCTCGTTTCCAGAACCCTGTGTCTTGACCTGTTCGTCCGCCCCGTCGTGTCTCTCCCTGCCTACCCTACCTGTGTGGTTACCTGTACGGACTGCCTTCCCGGAACACCGACCTCCCTGCCTGCCCCTGGATATCCTTACCGTCTCTCCCGTCCTGTACTGTAGCCTCCGCTGATTGATCACCCGGCTTCCTGACCTACTTGCCTGCTTCTCGGTTTCGCGTCTCTGCTCATCCCTGCCTGTGCCTTCGCCTTCAAGGACTGATATTCTGGTTTCCGACTCTCTGCCTGTCTTCATCGTTTGTGTGCTTGCCTACTCCCTTGTGCGACGTAAAAAATAAATCTACCATTGCACTTCTGCAATTGGACCCACACAACTCTGGTCCTGGTGTTTGTTACAGGTAGGTTTATTTGAAGAGTGAGAGACAGAGCCAACAACGAAAAAATCCAGAAACGCATGTCAATAATTTTATAAATTGATTTGCATTTTAATGAGTGAAATAAGTATTCAACCCCTCTGCAAAACATGACTTAGTACTTGGTGGCAAAACACTTGTTGGCAATCACAGAGGTCAGATGTTTCTTGTGGTTGGCCACCAGGTTTGCACACATCACAGGAAGGATTTTGCAGATCTTCTCCAAGTCATTAAGGTTTCGATGCTGATGTTTAGCAACTCAAACCTTCAGCTCCCTCCACAGATTTTCTATGGGATTAAGGGCTGGAGACTGGCTAGGCCACTCCAGGACCTTAATGTGCTTCTTCTTGAGCCGGGGAACCTTTTGAGCATTGCAGGATTTCAGTCCTTCACGGCGTAGTGTGTAACCAATTGTTTTCTTGGTGACTATGGTCCCAGCTACCTTAAGACCATTGACAAGATCTGGGCTGATTCCTCACCGATCTCATGATCATTGCAACTCCACTAGGTGAGATCTTGCATGGAGCCCAGACTGAGGGAGTTATTTTCTGTTTCTTCCATTTGCGAATAATCGGACCAACTGTTGTCACTTTCTCACCAAGATGCTTGGCGATGGTCTTATAGCCCATTCCACCCTTGTGTAGGTCTACAATCTTATCCCTGAGATCCTTGGACAGCTCTTTGGTCTTGGCCATGGTGGAGAGTTTGGAATCTGATTGATTGCTTCTGTGGACAGGTGTCTTTTACAGGTAACAAACTGAGATTAAGAACACTCCCTTTAAGAGTATGCTCCTAATCTCAACTCGATACCTGTATAAAATAAATCTTTCTGATTGAGAGGGGATTAAAAAATGATTTCCCTTATTAAAATGCAAATCAATTTATAAAAATGTGGACCTGTGTTTTTCTGGATTTTGTTATTGTGTCTCTCACTGTTCAAATAAACCTACCATTAAAATTATAGACTGATCATTTCTTTGTCAGTGCGAGACCTTGGGACTAGAAGGTTCTATATGCACAAAGCATAGTTCTGAGATATTGAGCATCAAAGTTTTCACATCCCAGATCTCAGAAAGTTTTTTAAATAATTACTTCTTAGCTAACCCATTAAGACCATCACTTTAAAGATACTTAAAGTGCAGATGATCAAAATCCTGAGATATTAGTAAATCTGTTTTATGAGTGGGGTGCAATTGCAGATAGAACCTTATGGTTCTGAAATGTCTCAATCTAGATTGAGCATTAAGGTTCTATCTGACAATACTGAATCAGAAATGTTTATTTGAATACATGAATGATAGAATAACACTATTTTACCGAAATGGAGTCGCAACACAAGAAATACATTACAGAAATGTAATTTGATAGTAAAATGCTGTATATATCTCAATATATAATAAAATGAGAAAAACAGGATTATGATTTTGTGTTTATTCGTACTGTCAAACTTTCATTTAGATGTATGATTTATGATCATCTTGAACACAATTTATGATTCCATACTAGATTATTATCCAACTCATGTCATGTCATCTTCTTCCGCTTATCCGGGGCCGGGTCGCGGGGGCAGCAGTCCAAGCAGGGATGCCCAGACCTCCCTCTCCCCAGACACTTCCTCTAGCTCTTCCGGGGGGACACCGAGGCGTTCCCAGGCCAGCCGGGAGACATAGTCCCTCCAGCGAGTCCTAGGTCTTCCCCGGGGTCTCCTCCCGGTGGGACGGGACCGGAACACCTTCCCAGGAAGGCGTTCCGGAGGCATCCGAAAAAGATGCCCAAGCCACCTCAGCTGACCCCTCTCGATGTGGAGGAGCAGCGGCTCTACTCTGAGCTCCTCCCGGGTGACCGAGCTTCTCACCCTATCTCTAAGGGATCGCCCGGCCACCCTGCGGAGAAAGCTCATTTCGGCCGCCTGTATCCGGGATCTTGTCCTTTCGGTCATGACCCAAAGCTCATGACCATAGGTGAGAGTAGGAACGTAGATTGACTGGTAAATCGAGAGCTTCGCCTTGCGGCTCAGCTCTTTCTTCCCCACGACAGACCGATACATCGACTGCATTACTGCAGAAGCTGCACCGATCCGTCTGTCAATCTCCCGTTCCATCCTTCCCTCACTCGTGAACAAGACCCCTAGATACTTAAACTCCTCCACTTGAGGCAGGCACTCTCCACCAACCTGAAGCGGGCAAGCCACCCTTTTCCGACTGAGGACCATGGCCTCGGATTTGGAGGTACTGATTTTCATCCCCACCGCTTCACACTCGGCTGCAAACCGTCCCAGCGCATGCTGAAGGTCCTGGTTAGAAGGGGCCAAC
Source organism: Esox lucius (assembly GCF_011004845.1). Classification (NCBI taxonomy): domain Eukaryota; kingdom Metazoa; phylum Chordata; class Actinopteri; order Esociformes; family Esocidae; genus Esox; species Esox lucius. The sequence continues at coordinate 17,732,336 of NC_047583.1, forward strand.
ACGACAACATCATCTGCAAAAAGCAGAGACGAAATTGTGTGGTCCCCAAACCTGACACCCTCCGGCCCCTGGCTGCGCCTAGAAATTCTGTCCATAAAAATTACGAACAGAACCGGTGACAAAGGGCACCCCTGCCGGAGTCCAACATGCACTGGGAACAAGTCTGACTTACTGCCGGCAATGCGGACCAAGCTCCTGCTTCGGTTGTACAGGGACCTGACAGCCCTTAGCAAAGGACCCAGGACCCCATATTCCCCAAGCACCCTCCACAAGATGCCGCGAGGGACACAGTCGAATGCCTTCTCCAAATCCACAAAACACATGTGGATTGGTTGGGCAAACTCCCATGAACCCTCCAACACCCCGTAGAGGGTATAGAGCTGGTCCAGTGTTCCACGGCCCGGACGAAAACCACACTGTTCTTCCTGAATCCGAGGTTCTACTATCGGCCGTATTCTCCTCTCCAGTACCCTGGCATAGACTTTCCCGGGGAGGCTGAGAAGTGTGATCCCCCTATAGTTGGAACACACCCTCCGGTCCCCCTTCTTAAAAAGAGGGACCACCACCCCGGTCTGCCATCCCAGAGGCACTGTCCCCGACCGCCACGCGATGTTGCACAGGCGTGTCAACCAAGACAGCCCCACAACATCCAGAGACTTGAGGTACTCAGGGCGGATCTCATCCACCCCCGGTGCCTTGCCACCGAGGAGTTTCTTGACCACCTCAGTGACTTCAGCCCGGGTGATGGACGAGTCCACCTCTGAGCCCTCATCCTCTGCTTCCTCAATGGAAGAAGTGACAGCGGGATTGAGGAGATCCTCGAAGTATTCCTTCCACCGCCCGACGACATCCTCAGTTGAGGTCAACAGCTGCCCACCTCTACTGTAAACAGCGTTGGTAGGGCACTGTTTCCCTCTCCTGAGGCGCCGGATGGTTTGCCAGAAACTCTTCGAGGCCAGCCGATAGTCCTTCTCCATGGCCTCACCGAACTCCTCCCAGGCCCGAGTTTTTGCCTCCACAACCACCCGGGCTGCAGCCCGCTTGGCCTGTCGGTACCCGTCAGCTGCGTCAGGAGTCCCACAAGCCAACCAGGCCTGATAGGACTCCTTCTTCAGCTTGACGGCATCCCTTACTTCCGGTGTCCACCACCGGGTTCGGGGATTGCCGCCTCGACAGGCACCGGAGACCTTACGGCCACAGCTCCGAGCGGCCGCTTCGACAATGGCGGTGGAGAACATGGTCCACTCGGACTCAATATCTCCAACCTCCCTCGGGATCCAGTCGAAGCTCTGCCGGAGGTGGGAGTTAAAGATCTCTCTGACAGGAGACTCGGCCAGACGTTCCCAGCAGACCCTTACAGTTCGCTTGGGCCTGCCGAGTCTGTCCAGCTTTCTCCCCCGCCATCGGATCCAACTCACCACCAGGTGGTGATCAGTTGACAGCTCCGCCCCTCTCTTCACCCGAGTGTCCAAGACATACGGCCGCAGGTCAGATGAGACGACAACAAAGTCGATCATCGACCTGCGGCCTAGGGTGTACTGGTGCCACGTGCACTGATGGACACCCTTATGCTTGAACATGGTGTTCGTTATGGACAAACTGTGACTAGCACAGAAGTCCAATAACTGAACACCACTCGGGTTCAGATCAGGGGGGCCGTTCCTCCCAATCACGCCCCTCCAGGTGTCACTGTCGTTGCCCACGTGGGCGTTGAAGTCCCCCAGTAGAACAATAGAGTCCCCAGTCGGAGCACTTTCCAGCACCCCTCCCAGAGACTCCAAGAAGGTCGGGTACTCTGCACTGCCGTTCGGCCCGTAGGCACAAACAACAGTGAGAGACCTATCCCCGACCCGTAGGCGCAGGGAAACGACCCTCTCGTTCACCGGGGTAAACTCCAACACATGGCGGCAGAGCTGGGGAGCTATAAGCAAACCCACACCAGCCCGCCGCCTCTCACCATGGGCAACTCCAGAGTGGTGAAGAGTCCATCCTCTCTCAAGGAGTGTGGTTCCAGAGCCCAAGCCGTGCGTAGAGGTGATCCCGACTACCTCTAATCGGAACCTCTCAACCTCACGCACTAGCTCAGGCTCCTTCCCCGCCAGCGAGGTGACATTCCACGTCCCTAGAGCTAGTTTCTGTGTCCAGAGATCGGGTTGTCTAGGCCCCTGCCTTCGACTGCCGCCCGATCCTCTTCGCACCGGCCCCTTATGGTCCCTCCTGTGGGTGGTGAGCCCACGGGAGGGCGGCCCCACGTCACCCGTTCGGGCTGAGCCCGGCCGGGCCCCATGGGGGAAGGCCCGGCCACCAGGCGCTCGCATACGAGCCCCAACCCCGGGCCTGGCTCCAGGGTGGGGCCCCGGCTGCGCCATACCGGGCGACGTCACGGTACTCATTATGTTGTTCTTCATTAAGGGGGGTTTGAACCGCTCTTAGTCTGACCCGTCGCCTAAGACCTGTTTGCCTTGGGAGACCCTACCAGGGGCATATAGCCCCAGACAACATAGCTCCTAGGGTCACTCGGGTACTCAAACCCCTCCACCACGTTAATTTGATATATCTCATTAACTGTTGTTTTAAAGCATGTTAAATCATTTTATTGCTTAATATTAACATCAAAACGATAATTTAAAGACTCAGAAACATATTTATATTAAAACATTTCATAACACAACACATTTAAATACTATACATATTTTATAAACAAAAAAACTATTCCATATTTGAGTTTTGTTTTGTTTTTCATTTTTTGCACAGCACTCTATAGTACTCCTTGTCTACAGCAGGCATGTATTTCTACATGGACTTTATATCATTCTGTTTGGCCTCTGTTAAAGTGTAGCACTTAGAGACCACCTTTGGTTTGGGTAGGTGGATGGAAGTTGGGACTGGGTGGACACTGCTTGTTTGTGCTTTTGGACCCCTGATATCGACTGGAACAGGGGGCTGCCCATGAGTGGTGGAATAATGCAGGCTGAATGGGCATTGGGTGAGGACACGTTGGGCCACTTGAGCAAACGGGATCTGTATGTATTGAAAGTTTTTCGAGCAAGATTGGAAAATATGTGTCTCTCATTTGAATGACAGTGTATTCGTGCTTTCGGTACGCTTTGAGAAGAATGCGGATGAAAGATATAGGTGAAAAGAATTCAGCAGTGGCCATTGCTTTTTCAATGTTGCTGTGCATATTGTCCACTTCTTGGACAGCTGAATGGCCTGGAGTTGATAATTTCATGGTAACCTTTTTCAAGTTTGTGTTTTTGGTCAGAAAGTCTGCCACTGCAAAGGACATAATTGAGTTTCGGTTTTGTGGCACACAACTGTCACTCCATGTTACGATTTCTTTTGCTTCTGGGTGGTCTTTCACCACCCTCTCCAAGATCTTTACCGGGGCACTTGCAATGTAATTTCCATCTCTTCCTGACAGGGTCTCTGTCCACACAGCACAGTACCCTTTTCTGGTAACTGAGCAGTGAGCTGTAAGGTTGTATACACTCACCTAAAGGATTATTAGGAACACCATACTAATACTGTGTTTGACCCCCTTTCGCCTTCAGAACTGCCTTAATTCTACGTGGCTTTGATTCAACAAGGTGCTGAAAGCATTCTTTAGAAATGTTGGTCCATATTGATAGGATAGCATCTTGCAGTTGATGGAGATTTGTGGGATGCACATCCAGGGCACGAAGCTCCCGTTCCACCACATCCCAAAGATGCTCTATTGGGTTGAGATCTGGTGACTGTGGGGGCCATTTCAGTACAGTGAACTCATTGTCATGTTCAAGAAACCAATTTGAAATGGTTCGAGCTTTGTGACATGGTGCATTATCCTGCTGGAAGTAGCCATCAGAGGATGGGTACATGGTGGTCATAAAGAGATGGACATGGTCAGTAACAATGCTCAGGTAGGCCGTGGCATTTAAACAATGCCCAATTGGCACTAAGGGGCCTAAAGTGTGCCAAGAAAACATCCCCCACACCATTACACCACCACCACCAGCCTGCACAGTGGTAACAAGGCATGATGGATCCATGTTCTCATTCTGTTTATGCCAAATTCTGACTCTACCATCTGAATGTCTCAACAGAAATTGAGACTCATCAGACCAGGCAACATTCTTCCAATCTTCAACTGTCCAATTTTGATGAGTGGTACCCGGTGGGGTCTTCTGCTGTTGTAGCCCATCCACCTCAAGGTTGTGTGTTGTGGCTTCACAAATGCTTTGCTGCATACCTTGGTTGTAACAAGTGGTTATTTCAGTCAAAGTTGCTCTTCTATCAGCTTGAATCAGTCGGCCCATTCTCCTCTGACCTCTAGCATCAACAAGGCATTTTCGCCCACAGGACTGCCGCATACTGGATGTGTTTCCCTTTTCACACCATTCTTTGTAAACCCTAGAAATGGTTGTGCGTGAAAATCCCAGTAACTGAGCAGATTGTGAAATACTCAGACCGGCCCGTCTGGCACCAACAACCATGCCACACTCAAAATTGCTTAAATCACCTTTCTTTCCCATTCTGACATTCAGTTTGGAGTTCAGGAGATTGTCTTGACCAGGACCACACCCCTAAATGCATTGAAGCAACTGCCATGTGATTGGTTGATTAGATAATTGCATTAATGAGAAATTGAACAGGTGTTCCTAATAATCCTTTAGGTGAGTGTATATTCAGCTTTCTTTTATAGAAGAAAGAACTGATTTCTGCACGTGGACGTGAAATAACATTCTCCAAATCAAAAGAAAGAGTAATCTGTTCTTTGTCATCTCTGTCTCTTTTGCGCTCATCACGCATTGCAGTTTCTTCAAGCATAGGCTTCTGGTGAGCTTTCTCATGCTCCTGACTTACTAAGCCTTGTTTGGCAGCTGCTCCATAGGCCTCACATGTGTCACACCTGTCTGACTTAGGGACATGGAAACTAATTGAACTTTGTATTGAATATGTACCTATAGAATGATGCTTTAACAGGTGTATCCCCATCCTCAATACATTGAGCTGTGTACAGGTCATACATCTTGGCCACATTTAGTGTTGAGTCAAGGTAATGTCTCTGAGTTTTAGCACGGCAGTAATGGGATTCCACTACAGGGAAGGAATTAATATGAGCCTGAACTTTCTTTGTCTTGACTTCATCCATCTTATTTTTGGCATGTTTCCCCTTTCAATCAGATCGTAGCGTGCCGGTTACCTTCTGTTTTTTCATGTGTACATTATACACAGGCTTTTGGCTGATAGCAAGTGTACCTAAGTAGAATGGCTTGCAAACTCGAACTCTTTGACCCTGAACATTGAAGAAGTATTTGAATGTGTTAGCTCGCCGAGAGTCAGTGCCTCTTTCTTTAAAGTGGCACTCTGTTGTCATAGCTATGTAGTCATATTTTCTATCCTGATTAAGTTGGTAGTAGTTTTCAAAATATATCACTCGTTCATCGTTTGTTACATTCTTCATGCAGTTGAATTTGCAAGAGGTGGCACAGTTCTTTAATGTTTTAACATGTTTAGCTGGCACAGCTTTACCCGTAGAATGTATCTGTTTTTTACCCTCCTGGTACAGTTTCCTACGTTAAATTTTCTTCCATGAGGATGGATTGGATGTCCTCTTTCGATTTCCCCCATCCACCTGCTCTTCGTATAATGGACCCTGCTCTTCAAGTAGTGGACCATTCTCTTCATTGAGTGGGCCCTGCTCTTCATGTAGGACAGCCTGCTGTTCATGTAGGGGACCCTGATCACTGGCCTGACTGTAATGGAACAATACATATTTAATCAATCTTCCCTTATGAATGTATTTAATTTGTATAATCAGATAATAAAGAACAAGTCGTTTTTTGTTGAAAGGCTAATGTGATGCTAATTAATCTTAGGCTTGCTAGCTAACTATAGAGGTAGGCATATTGCTCCAAGGTTAACCATATTAAAAGATGGAGAATATGATAGCTAGCTGACACCCCCATTTCACTAAATAATAAGGCTGGACTAGTGCTAATGCTAACTTTTTGACAGAATTACTTAGCTAGCTAGGGGCTTACCATATTGATGACGCAGATATTTCTACTTAGATAGCAGCATATTGCTGAAGGGTTAGGAATGGAGTTAGATTGTTTAGCTACTTACACTACATCTTCGTTGCTATCAGAGGGCTGAAACTCGTTATCAGATGAATTACTGTCATTGTTAAACAAAGATGTGAGAACTTCATCTACTTTTAGATTTCTGACAGTGTTTCTTTTAGGCTTGCATGCAAATATTGCTGCCTAAACTAGCTTAACCTGTGTTCTGATTGGTGCATTTGTATTTTTATAGCGTCAAGTTGAAATGGGTTTATGCAGATAGAACTTGATAGTTTTAAAATTATTTTGATTAAAATCGAACTTGAAAATATGAAGAACCAACTAAAGATTAATTATATATGACTTACTCATGTTTGACAAAAATGTCATATAGAACCTTCTAGTCCCAAGGTCTCGAGTGGGCAAACGTACAAATAATTATTTTCCTCACTGTACATGCAGGTTAGTCAATGCATTGCAGAAATATTACTTCATGTCTCAGACATTGTTTTTCCCGGCATTGCTTTATTCTGTCAATGTATTAAGTTGGTTTTCACATGACACAAACCTTTAGACAGAATGAGTATTATACATAGGTGTAAGACTGTTTAAGATACGCTTGAACACTATACAATGGTTATGTCAATGACAACATTTTGAAAACGTCACAGATTTTCCAGATCAAGGTGTTATATAGAGCAAACACAAAGAACACGATACATTTTAAACGATTATTAAAATGTTTCATGTACTTGAGACTGTCATGAAAAGAAAACTATGGCTTGTATATGCATTTATTTTAATAGTGTGACAATGGGCAAAGATAAATAATTAAATTAGGAAGGGAACAACGTTTTATGTGTCTGTACATAATGTTTGATAATACAATTAAAATAAAAAGGTAAACAACATGGATTGTAAAAACAATATATTGCAGTAACAATAGTAGTATACAGTAATAGAGCAACTATGTTATAACGAAGTCTACAAGCCTGAAAGTGGTGGAATCATCTGAATTCCTAACCTTTCTACTGCCATAATTTCTTCAATATTTATGAGTCACCTCAACTGGTACAATAAGCTTGGTTACAACCAAACAATACCAAGTGCCCATATATGGAGTATTATGGAGGGTATTGCTGTAATAACAAAACATTGCCGCTTGTATTTGATTTTGTTTTTCACAGTTAGTTCTTCAAAAAAATGTAAAGATTAGTCTAGAGATTTTATTTTGAAAATAAAGTCTGTGCAATCCATCAGTGGTGCATGCGATGGCTCCTCACTTATTCTACAAGTAACAATCTGCGTAATCCGAGTAAATAACCAGAGATAACTTTAGGATTTTTACTGGTAAAATAATGATTTGTGAGAACCCATCAATTGCATCATTGATAAAAATGCCTTATGGCTTTAGTTTATCAAATAACTCAACGTGTCACAAAAACTAAGTGTAAATTTGCTGTAAGTAAACTACCTTTGACTGCCAAGGTATTTTTCTAAGAAAAAAAAAGACTACAAGTGGCCCAATGTTTGTCTTCATTACAATAATGCACCATCAGTACTCATGAGAGCTGGTAAAAAAGCACTGGCCTATAAAAATGTAATTCATTCTTGTAGGATAAGGATCATTATCTTAAGTAAACAGATATCACACTTAAAGATTTACAGCTTTTACAGTTAACATGTTCAGCAAGCATCACATCTATAAACACACAACGTAAAATGGAAAATATTAAGGAACATATTCAACCCAACAATTGTGGCTATTAGTTAGGTTTAGGTAGTTACTCTCCATAATTTACTACTCTGATTGGTTTTCATTGACTGTTCATTGACAATTTTAGCCTGTATCTATATACTTTAGCTAGAGCTATTTCAAAAAAATTTAGTCTGAATGAGATTAAATCACAAAAGTGTCTAAATTATATATTTTGTATCTGACAAACTCAACGTTACTAATTTGCAATGGAACTATTGTCATTTTTACTGCATGTACACTATAACCAACATGCTTATTTTTGCCCTAATGGAACGTAATGTCACATGTATTCACAGGACTTTTCGCACAGTCTCAGCTTAACAATACATAGTGTACCAAACATTAGGTAATCACAATGTGGTGTTAAATGAAACATTCAGTCATATTTACAGTATATCATAGAAGACTCCTTTACTTTATCTGTTCTGTTTCTTCATGAATGTTCATCTTAAGTGTAGCCCAAACATTGTGGCTTCATTTAATCATATTGATCTTCAATGTAACATTAAAGACACTTATGCTACAAAATCGTCAAGTTTCTTTGGCTTGGTGTGGAAAAAACGCTATTAGAATGAAAGGGATTGTTCACCCAAATTACAATGACATATCGGTGTCCTTACCATGTTCAGTTTATGGACAAGGTTTGACAGGAATATATGCTTTGATTTTGTTTCCCAGCATTGTTTTCAAATGCTCAAAAAGAGCAATGAACAGGATATATGGTGTAGGATTGATGGACAGTGGAGTGCAGGAAAGGGGCATTGGGTCATTGGATGATTTGGATATGATGCAAAAATGCTAATATAGAACTCTGGATTTGATGGGATTTGTGCCAGAAATTGTAAATTGCCACAAAAAGCAAAGCATGTAGTCCTGTCACAGTTTGTCAGTAGACTGCTTACTGGGTAAAGACAACAATGTAACATTTTATTATTTGGGTGAACTATCCCTAAATTTTGCTCATTAAAGTGTTTGAACCCCTTATCAATTCTGTTCCTTTGCATAATTACAAATAGTACACCAAAACATTTTATTTTAAAACGGACAATTAAAATAAATTATTGTATGGTGACACGAGATATATGTTGGGAAATATTTGTAAGAAAAATTTAATTTATTCATATATATATATATATATATATATATATATATATATATATATATATGTATATATATATATATATATGTATATCAATAAATAAGTAAATACTTATAAATGAATAAATAGGTAAATGCAGACAAAATAAGTTGCCCTAATGAGGACACAAGTAACACTGGCCTTCATTTGTCAACCACTAAACTGGCTGTCACTTTATCTGGATAAAAACCTTGCTGAAGAAATATCATTGGTCAGGCTGTGAAAAAGGCAGACCAAAAAGCATTCCACCAAAGTTAGACATTAAGTAATACAAATGCATACATTAGGAAAATTGTACAAAATGGTAATTACGTGTTTTGATATCCCAGTGAGCACAGCTGGCACAGTAATCAGGAAGTAGAAGCTATCACACCACCCAGGCAATGCAAAGAATAGGCTATCCCCAAACAAAATTTGGTAACAACTGCTCATATTTTCCCATCTCTAGATCGGCTAGATAGGGCGACCCACTATTCAGTGAACATTTTATTCTTCTACAAGCAGAGCGTCAAATAAAGCATATACTAATTAATGATTCTTCCCATTCAAGTTCACTAAACGCAGATGATATCCTTTAGTTTTTTGATAACACTTCACAAAGTCTACCAATTGTACTTGATGTATTTGCTAAATGTAGTTCTTTCTCTGGATATAAAATAAATGAGAAAAATCTGCTTTGCTCTTTGCTAAAATAGTCTAATAACACTAAGATAGCTGGCATTCCTTATCTTAAAAATTGTAGATACATTGACCTTCACAATAGTCTTGAAACACTTGTTATTCATTTTGTCATCCATTTGAAGCAAGCTGGACTCCATTATGGACCTATAATAACTAATAACTTAGTATATGGAAATTAATAATGAGGCAGACAAACTCATGTTACTTGGTATCATCATACCCCGCTATTTAAAAATTACAACAATTTAACAGGAATAAGTCTGATTTCCTATTTACATTGGATCATTTTTGTATTCATACTTGGAGATATGTTTGGTTCTCAAGGACTATGTGCTTTTATTGATTTCCAAAATATTATTTTCCTAAATCTTCACCTATGTGCTGCTTTAAAAGCCTATTGTGTACCTTATTTATGTAAACACCCATTAACTGATTGGAAGTATCCAAAGTTTAAATCAAAACATTTGTGAAACTTGGAAAAAAGGTTCTGCCTGGCTGACTAGGTGATATTCAGAGGGAAACAGTATCATTAAATCTTATTCACCAAATCGTTCATTTTAGCTGTATACATAAAAATTATACTGCTCTGTACAAGAGATACAAAATGTCTTTAGAGCATACCGTCCCCTGAATGCTCTTTTTGTTCACAAAATGCAATTGGCTCCCTTGTCCTTGTAATGTGGAATTGTCCTCAGGTCTATTATTTCTGGTAAAGAATTACAGTATCTTTGTCACAAATACTAGTTTTACTGTTCATCAATAGCACATCTCTATCATCGTCGATGCAACAAAAAATGTGTGGCTTGCTGGTTTAACAGCAGCTACAAAAATGCTAAACCGAAGATGAAAAACTCCACACAATCTAACACGGCACCAATGGTTTATTTGTTTTCTTGATAATTGATTAAAAAAAATTGCGCTCAAAGAAATGGTACACTTGTGAGAGAAACTACAGAGGGGCCAACCATCACTTTGAAGTACTTACAGAGTTCAGTGGCTGTAAGTGGTATAATGTTGCATCCACTTGCAATTCCTAATCAACAATCCTATTGAGAATCTGTCACACTATTTGAAAACTGTGGTACATAAGTGTCACCAAACCAACCTGAACAACCTGGAGAAAATCTGCCACGAAGAATGGGCGAAAATCTTTCAGACACTATGTGCAAATCTGATACTTACCAAAACACCAAATATCAATGTTTGGGGGTTGAATAATTATGCAAGGAACATACTTCAGTTTGGTACAGTATTTTTCTTACAAATCTTTCCCAACATAAAACCAATGTCGCCATAGAATAATTTTCTTTGAGTGTCAAAGTTTTAAAATAAAATGTTGAAATAAATCAGAAAAATCTGAGAATTGGTCAGGGTTTGAATACTTTTGCATCGTACTGTATGTAAAAAAGGTGTGTAACAGTTATGGTTAGGAGAATATATTCCCAGCTACATTTTAGCATAAATAATGCAGCCTCATGAAGCAATAAACCTATATTCAGGTTATATATGAAGTAATCAATGATGTTTATATATTTTTAACAATTACAATATTTCCAAATGTATTAAATATTTAGTAGATTATTTATTGAGAATCAGTCCAAGAGAGATTAAAGGTGTAACAAATGCAACACAATGTGCCTCATGGTATTAATCTAGAGGAGGGATGGAAAGCTTCTAGTTCTAGTTTCAGTATAGCCTAAATAAAAGTTTATTTTCCTACAATCGTTTATTGCTGCTTTATATTGGATAATGATGAAGGCCTTTTTTACAGCTCCCAATTTGGGGTAATCACATTACGAGAGAGATAATGGGAAATATTTTTTGAATATTATAGTATGAATATGAATGCTATTCAATAATGTTTTTTTTTCCAGAAACATGGACTTACTACAGACTTCAAATGATTGATTAACCGTATCAATCTTTATGGAAATAAGTTGTTAGGATTTACTGCCGGAGGAAATTACATTTTCATTTAGAAGACTATTTTAAGCTTATACATTTTTTTATGTATTGAATATTTATATAGTCAAATATATTATGGAATTTAGAACAACAAAGGGGTTACAAAACTAGGCTGTTGGGGGAAAAAACATTGCGTATCACAATTTATTTCATCTGCAGATTTGGAATCAGGAACCAAACATGCAATGGCTGGTGAATATGACCTACAGTCTGCACTGTTCAACACTGCTGTCTCAATCTGTGAGTCATCGCCTAGAAAAAGACATAAACATTGGAGATGTTCAGATATGGGGAAAATATGCTATTTTAGGCTACCTATTGTTTACTGTCTGCAATGTACGAAGCAATATACTGAGGCAATATGTCCTGTCTTACCATCTACTGTGGCAACAATAGAAAGTTAAGAGAAAACAACATCTTGACCTGTTTCATCTTCAGTAAAAGGCTATTGCTCCACTATGATAGACTAGATTTATAAGTACAGATACCCAATCCAGTAGACAAGGTTGAAAAGACCAAAGGCGGTAGGGAAAAATATTCTAGAGTAGGAATCAATCTTTGAGACTCTGACATGCATCCGGTTTTCACGCCAGGCACCTGTGCGACAGTCATCAAAGCAGCAGAAGAAGCTGGTGCAGTCCTTCCCATCCAGACACTCATAGGCATAATCATCTTCATCTTGGTAGGGGGCAATGTTATTCATCTGAAGTAGTGAAGTCCCAGGCCTAATGTTCACCATGCTGCTGGATTTCTGTAGGTAAATATGACAATAGTGGTTGGGATTCTAAATAAATAAAAACCTACATTTCTGGTAAAACAGATGTGGGTCTCAGCCAATATTTACTAGAAAAAGTATTTAAAATGTACCAAAAATGTATTTTAAAACCCCCTTCCAACAAACAACACATGCTTTTTCTTCTGTGAATTTAAGAAATGTTACCCTTTGTGCCTTGTTTTCCAATAAACAATTAACTAATTATTCTAATGAGAAAGGAGAATCAAAGTTCACAGAAGTAACAAGTAATGTGAGACCTGCCTAGTGCAATGGAATCTTAAACACAACAAGTAGATTTGACTTACATACAAATTATACACTCACCTAAAGGATTATTAGGAACACCATACTAATACTGTGTTTGACCCCCTTTCGCCTTCAGAACTGCCTTAATTCTACGTGGCATTGATTCAACAAGGTGCTGAAAGCATTCTTTAGAAATGTTGGCCCATATTGATAGGATAGCATCTTGCAGTTGATAGAGATTTGTGGGATGCACATCCAGGGCACGAAGCTCCCGTTCCACCACATCCCAAAGATGCTCTATTGGGTTGAGATCACCACCACCAGCCTGCACAGTGGTAACAAGGCATGATGGATCCATGTTCTCATTCTGTTTACGCCAAATTCTGACTCTACCATCTGAATGTCTCAACAGAAATCGAGACTCATCAGACCAGGCAACATTCTTCCAGTCTTCAACTGTCCAATTTTGGTGATCTTGTGCAAATTGTAGCCTCTTTTTCCTATTTGTAGTGGAGATGAGTGGTACCTGGTGGGGTCTTCTGCTGTTGTAGCCCATCCGCCTCAAGGTTGTGCATGTTGTGGCTTCAAAAATGCTTTGCTGCATACCTCGGTTGTAACGAGTGGTTATTTCAGTCAAAGTTGCTCTTCTATCAGCTTGAATCAGTCGGCCCATTCTCCTCTGACCTCTAGCATCAACAAGGCATTTTCGCCCACAGGACTGCCACATACTGGATGTTTTTCCCTTTTTTGCACATCATTCTTTGTAAACCCTAGAAATGGTTGTGCGTGAAAATCCCAGTAACTGAGCAGATTGTGAAATACTCAGACCGGCCCGTCTGGCACCAACAACCATGCCACGCTCAAAATTGCTTAAATCACCTTTCTTTCCCATTCTGACATTCAGTTTGGAGTTCAGGAGATTGTCTTGACCAGGACCACACCCCTAAATGCATTGAAGCAACTGCCATGTGATTGGTTGATTAGATAATTGCATTAATGAGAAATTGAACAGGTGTTCCTAATAATCCTTTAGGTGAGTGTAGCTATATGAGTGGTTAAAAGACAGACTGTTCTGCCTTTATCCAATGTGTAGACTGCACTCTGCTTCTCCTACTGCAGGTAGTTACAACAGACATAGATATTTGTAGCCTTCATCCTAAATTAGCGAAGAAAATAAGTAAATCATTTTTCTTTTTGGGATATTTGTTGAAAGCTGCAGGGATTTTATGAAAAAGACTGCTGTGATCAAATCAGATGCACATAAGTAAATATATACAGTATAAACCCACAGACCATGATCCACAACATCAGAAGCCATGGGATCATTGGCCCCATTTGAGAGCATATTAAGGAAATGTTCTGAGAAAAGCAATATTTGTGTCAGAGAAAGATGCTATTGCAGCTAACTGTCTTCCTTCATTTGCGTGGTTGTGTGCAATTTGGACTGTTTGCTGATACACAATTTCACAGTTAATTAGTAGGAAATGTCATGTATAAATGTACACAAATTCCATAAAATCCACTTTTACAATATTATACTTTCATCACTTGCCTTGAATTTTTCAACCAGTACAATTGATATATTCCCTTAAAAATTGTGCCATCTAATGAAATGGAATAAACTACTGGGAAACAACAGTAGTGTGTGTACCTGCTGAGCGTTTTTATCCTTGTCCTTCTTGCTCTGCCTGTTGCTGGTGAAGTAATGTAGAGTTCCATATTCCATCAGAGCAGCAAATGTGAAGATGAAGCAGACCGACACAAATAGGTCCATGGCCGTCACATAGGATACCTTGGGAAGCGACTTTCTTGAAATGGTGCTTAGCGTGGTCATGGTAAGCACCGTGGTGATTCCTGCAAAGTAAGCCACAAAGTCTTAGTTTAAACATCCTAGCTGACTGATCTGACAATTTAGCCGATATAGAGCTGTGAGAAACTAGAGGTTTCATTATACCTAGGGAGGTTCTGGCCGGGACAGCATCTTTGTTGATCCAGAAAGAGACCCATGACAGAACCACAATCATGCTGCAGGGGATGTAAGTCTGAATGGTGAAGTAGCCCATTCTACGGCTTAGGTCGAAGAAAATTGTTAAGATGACATATTCTCCTAGACATTCAGGAGAGACACATAAATTTATGGAAAAGAAGTGAAAATATTTTTTCAATATGAAACTTAGAAGAAGGTGTAGTTTCTAAATAGATGGATGTCATCCCTCACCTGACTGTGTATGGGCCATGTCTATTGTGTTCCGTAAACCAACAAACGCAAACTGGTATAGTCTCCAGTACCTTTGGTCAGCCACTTCCACAGGACGCTTTTGCCAACGATACACAATCTCATTTTTAGGATAGCCATCTAGGGAGGGGTGTACAGTTGAACATACATTTATGGCATTAGGCATCTCTCAATTTCCGGTCCGTTAGATGCCACCATCCAGCACATAACAGTGAATCTCAGTACACCGTAGGTGGTATACTACATAGCCAAGCAGGGGAGCATTCAGGATGGAAAGAATCTTTCCTCTAACCAAGGTATGCCCTACTGGTTTACACTGTAATACTCAACAAGGTGTGTAGGGTTAAGATCATTACAACGAGACATGACAAGCTGTAGCAGGACAGATGAAAAATGACACAGACAGAGCATGAATCAATTGGGGGGGGGGCTACATAATTCATTAGACTGTCAGAGAATGGGACTATGTGACCTCCTTTCTTCCCTGGTGGAACAGATGATAGATCATACAGTCTGAAGGGACAGCCTCAAGCAGATGGGCTTGTGGGGGGCTCGGGATCAGCTCGTAGTGCTGGACTGCTCTGACACCCTCTCTGGGCTGGCTACTGAAGCTGAAGTCAAAATGGCAGATCAAAATGGGGAGAGTGTTTAAACACCTACAGCTCGAAAACTCCAGCGGACACGAGTGCTCGTCCATAGGAAAGTTATGCAGCTTAAGGTAGCATTCCGCATTAATAGTCAACCTGACAAAAACAGAATTGTGAAAGAGAAAAGTTAAGTCTTAATTATGTTACAATGATTGTGTGATGGGTTTTGTCCCCAAACAGGCTTGATTGTCATTACATTCACAGTGTTTCCCTATTTTTTATCAAAAAAAATAGAATAGAGGGGCTACAAGACACAATAACAGATGCACAAACTAGAGCTGCACATACAACGAATACCAAACACAGAGTTTTCGACAACACAGAATGGCAACCATTATCCCCCCTACCTAAGAGTGTACATCACTCTCCCATTGTTCCACAGTCGTAACAGGCGGTTCGGTGTGGTGATCCAGTGGGCGTCAGACTTTCTAGAATTACGAAAGAAGGTGTCAGGAATCCAGATTTTTCCCACCATGTTGCTGTTGAGCATCAGGACTTTCATGGAACTGTTGAACTTAAGGCGGCTGTCGTACCAGGTCTGGGCAAAGAAGATGTCTATAGTGTACTCCTGAAACAATATGGAGAAATGTGTCAACCCTGCCATCAAATTGTTACTTCAATATAATGTGTTTTTCCACTGCCAAGACATTGTATTAGAATGTTGCTCTCTTGTATTCATTATGTTTTACCAAAGACCATTGTTGCAGTACATGCTTACTGCATTTTTCCAAATGTATGTAGAGTACTGTAAAGAGTGCCTATAGACAGTCTACACCACACTGAAATTTTTTACATTGTTGCATCAGTGCGTCAGACATTTATGCATTCTGCCTATCTGCACATTATTCTCCACTCATATATGGGGATTGTGTTGTATTATCATAAATTAAACTATACAGTGGCTTTCGAAGGTATTCAGATACCTTGTTATCCCCATTTTTTTGTGTTAAAGACTGAACTTAAAAATGATTATGTCAATTAGTTTCTTTTTTAGAAACAAGTCATGCCTGTTATCTCAGCATTAAAAAAGGTTGTGCAAGCCACATGATGACGGGCTCTCCATAAGTATTTCAGACACTGCATTCAACATTTCTATTTTTGCCGGACGCTCAAGGCCTATGAAAGATGAATATGATTAAAAGATGAATATGAGACAAAGTACATACTGTCACTTTTTATTTCTGGCTGTTTCCACATGTTTTACCAACTAAGAATATCCAGACTTTCAAAGTTCCATCCCCCCATTTCATGCAAGTATAAGTATTGGGTCAATTCAACTTAAAGTATGAAAAAGTGTAAAAGCTAGTATTTTGTCACTTGCGTGCAATAACAGCAGTGAGCCTACAAAAAATTGACATCACCTAGCTCTGGGTATCATCATTTGAGATGCCAATTCTTTACTGCAGTCATTTTGAGCTGTTGCTTGTTTTGGGGAGTTTCTGAATTCAGTCTTCTATTCACCAAGTGCAATGCATGTTTAATTAAATTTAAATCAGGAAATTGACTTGGCCATTCTAAATCTTTCCACCTTTTTTCCTGATAACTCTGTAGTTGCGTTGGCAGTGTGTTTTGGGTCACTGACCTGTTTCATTGTGAAGCACCGTCAAATGAGTCTGGTGGCATTTTCTTGTACATGGCTAGCCAAGATGCTTCTGTAGACTTCTGAATAAAATCTGCTGCTGCCACATTCGTTACATCATCAATAAAGCTGACTGAGCCTGTTAAAAAGGCAGCCATGCATGCCCATGTAGGGATGTCTTGCAGAAACATCTCACCACATAAATACACAGGAAAACCAGCAGTTATCAGATGCGCTCACACGACTTGCTAGTACTAGAGATACCGGGGGTTAATCTGAGTTAGATTAAACTGCTTTCGACTTCCATACCCCATATTCATGGAATGCCATGAGGAGTAAACTTACATTAGAAATATTGGTGTCTATCATGCAATTAAAATGTCCGATACAATAACTTTTAACTCTGGACTGTGATTGCTTTTCATAATGTGTGTGCTTCCAAATGCGTTTCACTGTATTTTCCTTTGATCATTTCTACTTTCTGTAACACAGGGCTCAACTATAAGAAACTCCACTCTCTGATTAATTACCCTTTGTCATAAATAACTAAAAGAAATGTATGACAAAGTGAAAACAAGTTAAGAAACCTGTGCCAATTTATTGAAAATAAATAAATGAAACCGTCTCTTTCAGATATTATTTAGAAAGGCACACACCTGACTATTTAAATGCATACCACTCACAGTGCAGGTCAGTGAAAACAACAAGTTCAAGGAACTCTGTAGACCTCCGAGGCAATGATCTTCGGAAGATAATGAAAAAATTAATAAAGCATTGAAATTTCCCAGGAGCCAAGTGGGCTCCATCATTTTGAAATGGAAGTAGTCTGGAACCAAGACTCTTCCCAGAGCTAGCTGTCCAGCCAAAATAATTGAACAAAAAGAAGGGCCTTGGTGTTGTGGATATTTTGTTAACTAAGGTACATTTGAGAAATGTCTTTCTTTCTATTACCTGGTATGTAACTCTTTACTTTGATTGTGACACACGTCTGTATAATATCAGAGGATTATTAGGTACTCTGACCATGTTTATCTGCTTAAATCAAGAAGGGTATCAGTCCTTTGTTCCTTAGGAATATGGCCTTTGGGGGGGAAGTAGGGGCAGTTGGCCTCATTAGGTAAACACAACAGTAAACATTAGGAAGGATAAGGTGGGGGGCCAGCCCTCCCTTTGGGTAAAACCTATGTGACACAAGACAGATGGGCACCATCTTACCACACCCCTTTTCCCACTATAAGTACTGATGATTGTCATGTATTAAGTTAGAGACTCCTCAGATGATTATTCTGTAAGCGTTTAACACATCTCTCTATTTGCAAATAAACTAGCAATTGTGCCAAGAGAATTTTGTCTCTTTCCTTACTCCTTTAAAAGTTCTGATCGATGGAATTACCATCACATTGGTTAGAGAGCTGACCAAGAACCTAATGGCCACTCTAACAGAGCTTCATAGTTCCTCTGCAGAGATTGGAGAACCTAACAGAAGGACAACCTCTGCAGCACTCCAACCATCAGGCCTTAATGGTACAGTGGCTAGATGGAAGCCAATCCTGAGTAAAATGTGTATGATTTGCAAGGACTCTGAAAGCATAAGCAAAACTATTACCTCAATTGATGAGACCCAAAACAAACAATTAGACATGAATTTTGACTGCTACGTCTGGCAAAAACAAGATACCACTAATCACGTGGCTAATATCATCCCTACGCTGAAGCATAGTAGTGGGAGCATCATGCTATGGGGATGCTTCCCAGAATCATGCACTTAGAGATTGGTCAGGATTGTGGGAAGGATGGACAGAGCAAAATACATAAAGGTCCTTGAAGAAAACCTAATCCAGAGAGCACAGTACTTCAGACCTTGACAAACATTAATCTTTCAGCAGGACAAAGCCCTGAAGTACATTGCCAAGTAAATGCTCGATTGACTTTGGGACAAGTCTGTGAATGTCCAGGTCTGTGGAGCAGCCGAAGTCCGGAATTGAACCTGACTGAACATATGTGGGGAGACCTGAAGTTGCCATTCACCAACGTTCTCCATCCAATCTGAAAGAACTTGAGGGTTTGCAAGGAAGAATGAGAGAAACTGCCTAAATCCAGCTGTGCAAAGATGGTAAAGGCATAACCAGGACTCAAAGCTGTGATTGCTGCCAAAGGCTCTTCTACAAAGTACTGAATAAATGGTCTAAATACTTATGTACATGAGATATTTCAGTTGTTTATTTTCAATTATTTGGCACAAATTTCTAAAAATGTGTTTTCCCTTTGTTATCATTGTTCTTTATGAAAAAAAAAAAAAGCAATCAGTTATAAATGTAGTCTACACAGCAACATCTGGAGAAAGTTATGGCATCTGAATACCTTCCAGAGCCAACTTACATTTAAAATACAAATATGAAAATGTCCTTTTATTGTTAAGACTGGTCAAAGTATGAATGGCACAATGATACCCGAAGCACTTCATGAATCTGTCCAGTAAGGAAGGGTTGCAAGCCAAACTTGAATCTCATTTGAAGTATGCTAAAAACAGTCATGTATATAAACTGCATGGTCAAAATTATGTGGACACCCGACAATCACACCTACATGAGGTTGTTGGACATTCCATTGCAAAACCATGGACATTAATATGGAGTTGGCCTACCCTTCACAACTATAACATCCGCCACTCTTCCAGAAAAGGCTAATTCCCAAAGTGTCTCTTTGGGAATTAGTGCCGATTCTTACAAAATAGCCTTTGTGAGTTCAGGCACTAATGTTGGACAAGAAATAAATCGCCATTCCATTTTATCCCAAAGGTGTTTAGTGGGGTTGAGGTTAGGGTTATCTGCAGGCCACTTGAGTTCCTCCACACCAACCTCATCGAACCATGTCTTTATGGAACCTGCTTTGTGCACAGGAGCACAGTCATGCTGGAAGAGGAACAGGTCTTCCCCAAACTGTTTCCACAAAGTTGAAGGCACCTAATTGTCTAAAATGTCTTTGTATCCTGTAAAATTAAGATGACCCTTTACTGAAATTAAGTGGCATAGCCCAAACCCTGAAACACAGCCCCAGACCATTATCCCTCCTCCACAAGATTTTACAGTAGGCATTATGCACTCTAGTAGGTAGCGTTCTCCCGGCATCTGCCACACACAGATTTATACATCAGACTGCCAGATAGTGAAGCGTGATTCATCACTCCAGAGAACACGTTTCTACTGCTCCAGAGTCCAGTGGCGGTGTACTTTACACTACACCAGCCCATGCTTGACTTTGCGCATGTTAATGTGAGGCTTGCATACAGCTGCTCAGCCATGGAAACCCATTTCATGAAGATCCTGACACACAGTCATTGTACTGATGTTGCTGCCAGAGGCAGTTTGCAACTCTGTGGTGAGTGAGGCAACAGATGATAGGCAAACATTATGCCCCCGTTTGTACTTCACAATTATAGCACTCTAATTGGGCAGAAATGTCACTTGTGGCAAAGGTCACATCCCATGACAGTGCCATGTTTAAAATCACCGAGCTCTTCAGTACGACATAAATGTGGAGTATGATGTGTAGCTATTTACAAATAAATCCTATTTTAAATGCATGAAGCTGTATGGCACAAAACATTGATGGGGGGTTATAGAAAGGTTATATAGGCACTGTAAGTATTTAGCATGTTTATTAGATAGCTGGAGCAAGGTGAGAGGTAGGGCAGTAACTGCTGAATGTGGGCCAGATTCAAACCCATTTTGGCAGCAGTAATTCGCAAATGTGCTCCAGAAGCCCAGGCTTAGATGATAAGACCATCCTAAGCCACCAGACTCACCATGTTAATAGGATCTACTGGTCCGATGCTGTTGACATACACCGCTGTCTCGATCACTGTAGGCCTTACTGAAACAAAACAACACAACAATGCATTTTAAAAAGAGAAAAGCAGTATGAAACACCACAAGTTTATGTTCATTCAAAGCATTTGGGGTTTTTAAGAGTGGTGAGAAAGTATTGGAGGTTTGAATGTATGCAACAATATAGATTATAAAAGGCCAGTCGAGATAATTTTTGTGTGGAACTTCACCTTCAACTTTTTTCAATGCTTAATTTATTAAAAACAGGAGGAAAACGAGAAGTGAAGTTGGCCAGTAATATGTAGGAATTTAAACCCTCAGTTCTAAGGCAGTAACAATATGGTGCATATAATAAGAATTTTAAACAGTAGACCACACAGCCACATTGTTAAATATTTTCTGGAATGAACTGAAATTTAAAAAAATTAAAACATATACTTAAGAATATTAAATAACTATTTATAAAAGTGATTTCAATAATATGTTGACATAATTTTATGAAGACATTTAAGAATAACTTGATAACTTATTTAACTGTGGATTAAAATGGAAGTATCTTTACTCTGAATAATCAAAGGTATTGAATATTTTGTGATTTAACTGATTTGATGTCTGTTTTAACATGTTGATCTTTATTAGAGTACTGTGGGTAATTAAACTTTCAGAAATGTTTTATTGTAACACAATATCATATGTATGTTTACAAATGTTTTGTTGGAAAGATATATAACATATTTTGGTCTTTAAGGCCAGCCACTTTTGGCTTCTAAAGGTTTAACTTTGTCATTTAAATTTAGTCTGTACAGGAACTTTGCTATGGTACTCTCATCAAAGTTGTTGTCACTGCTATGTGAAACTAACCCAAGTCTCACAATAAAAGCAGTTGACAGCATGCACATTTGGCGGTGTGAGATCGAGATTTTTATAGTTGCAAGCAAGTTGCTTAGTCAAGCAATGGTAGCTATATTCCACTGTCATCAGAATTGGCAAAAAGTTGATCTAATTCAGTTGAGAAAACACATTTTTGTCACTCAAACAGTATAATGCTCTGTCGGATGTAAACAACAATATTGGCAACTTGTGCTTCCTATGTAGCAGTAAGGACAGTCCAAGAAGCTAGACAAAGAGAGGTGAGGGCAAGGTCACAGTGAGGAAGCAGCTGCCCGGCTATGAGCATAGCACACATATTTGGAACCAAAATTCCCTGCGGCAGCTTTTAAAGTAGATTCATTTGTCCTTAGACTTTTGCCAACAAAAGTCTCTGGATGGATCTGAAAACTCTCAGAATAAGCAACAAAATCACTGAACTGAAAACACAGAGTTCACACAGTATTAGGGTTTATCTCTGTTGCACTAAATATACAGTGGGGAGAACAAGTATTTGATACACTGCCGATTTTGCAGGTTTTCCCACTTACAAAGCATGTAGAAGTTTGTCATTTTTATCATAGGTACTCTTCAACTGTGAGTGACGGTATCAAAACAAAATCCAGAAAATCACATTGTATAATTTTTAAGTAATTAATTTGCATTTTATTGCATGACTTAAGTATTTGATACATCAGAAAAGCAGAACTTAATATTTGGTACAGAATCCTTTGTTTCCAATTACAGAGATTATATGTTTCCTGTAGTTCTTGACCAGGTTTGCAGCAGGGATTTTGGCCCACTCCTCCATACAGACTTTCTCCAGATCCTTCAGGTTTTGGGGCTGTCGCTGGGCAATACAGACTTTCAGCTCCTTCCAAAGATTTTCTATTGGGTTCAGGTCTGGAGACTGGCTAGGCCACTTTAAGGGCAAAGGCCACTCCTTAGTTGCCCAGCCACGACCCATCTTCAATGCTCTTAGTGAGGGAAGGAGGTTGTTGGCCAAGATCTCGCGATACATGGCCCCATCCATCCTCCCCTCAATACAGTGCAGTCGTCCTGTCCCCTTTCCAGAAAAGCATCCCCAAATAATGATGTTTCCACCTGCATGCTTCATGGTTGGGATAGTGTTCTTGGGGTTGTACTCATCCTTCTTCTTCCTCCAAACACGGCGAGTGGAGTTTAGACCAAAAAGCTCTATTTTTGTCTCATCAGACCACATTACCTTCTCCCATTCCTCCTGTGGATCATCCAGATGGTCATTGGCAAACTTCAGACGGGCCTGGACATGCGCTGGCTTGAGCAGGGGGACCTTGCGTGTGCTGCAGGATTTTAATCCATAACGGCATAGTGTGTTACTAATGGTTTTCTTTGAGACTGTGGTCCCAGCTCTCTTCAGGTCATTGACCAGGTTCTCCCGTGTAGTTCTGGGCTGATTCCTCACCTTCCTCATGATCATTGATGCCCCACGAGGTGAGATCTTGCATGGAGCCCCAGACCGTGGGAGATTGACCATAATCATGAACATCTTCCATTTTCTAATAATTGCACCAACAGTTGTTGCCTTCTCACCAAGCTGCTTGCCTATGGTCCTGTAGCCCATCCCAGCCTTATGCAGGTCTACAATTTTATCCCTGATGTCCTTACACAGTTCTCTGGTCTTGGCCATTGTGGAGAGGTTGGTGTCTGTTTGATTGAGTGTGTGGACAGGTGTCTTTTATACAGGTAACGAGTTCAAGCAGGTGCAGTTAATACAGGTAATGAGTGGAGAACAGGAGGGCTTCTTAAAGAAAAACAGGTCTGTGAGAGCCGGAATTATTACTGGTTGGTAGGTGATCAAATACTTATGTCATGCAATAAAATGCAAATGAATTACTTAAAAATCATGTGATTTTCTGGATTTTTGTTTTAGATTCCGTCACTCACCGTTGAAGAGTACCTATGATAAAAATGACAGACTTCTACATGCTTTGTAAGTAGGAAAACCTGTAATATCGGCAGTGTGTCAAATCCTTGTACTCCCCACTGTATTTTACCCAATACATATTTATGAACAAATCCCCCACATCCACAACTTTAAACCTCAATGCCCTCATCCACAACTTTAAACCTCAAAAATGATAATCATGAATTGATATCAAAATTCCAAAGTTTTCAATTAGTAGATAGTTAGTGGATTAAGAAAAGATGTCTTTGTTTTAAGAGTTTACTAAGGGCCCTCAAATAATGCAAGTATATATGAAGTCCAAGACAAAACCAAGTTCTTCCTGCAAAACACAGCAATCCATTTACCTAAATCATGCATTGACTCAGTTGCATTGTTTTGGAGTGATATTTCAAGGGTCTTTACACTTCTAATGGTCAAAGTCCTAATTTGAGATATGCATGATATCACCTCTGAAATGACTGCTGAGTAGATTAACAGTGAAATTAATTATAATGCTAAATAATTATGCTTACACAGAAACTACTTAATAATGTATTTTTTACAAAAAATGTAAATCAAGCAGAGTCCCACTGGCTACTGTAGAACTACTTGCCTCCTATGTCAGGCCGGAGTTTGTTGTCATAGCCCTGTAGCAATCTATTTAAGATCAAGGTGACATCGCTCTCATAGACCTTGGGCGATAAAACCCAGGTCTTGTTTATCGGGACGTCTTCATAGTCCTCATCCTCCTTTGTACTTGGCCCAAACGCTGCCACACTGTGAAAAGAGGAGAGAAAATGCCTAAGTAAAATAGTTAAGCACTGCAGACGGAACACTAGAATGACTTCACAACAATCCATTGAGCCAGGTGTTTTGGCAGGAGAGCCGGAGAGGGGGTTGAAGGTGTATATGAAACACACTGCCAAACAGGAAAAGGTGTCCGTTGGTCCAATGTATGCTTCACTAAAACTGATTTGTTTGATAAAGATCAAAGAGGACTTCTTTTTTAACACTCGAAGGGTACATTTCAAGTAATTCAAATAGTCAAACACGACAGTACACTGGAAGGGGTAGAGATCCTAAAGGGGAACAATTAGAGGAACACTTGGAGGCGTGTATCATGTATGAGAGATTTCTAGGGCTATGAGATTTGTTTCATACAATTGGGCAGAAAGAGCTAGGAATGTTTTTTGCCCACCAAAACCCCCACTGTATTACATAACAGTGTGGATTGAAGGGCATTAAGAGATCTGAACAATAAATGTTGTCACGTTTTCTTTCATTTTGCTAAGCCTCCAAGTTATACTGATGGGACTACATGATCATTTTATTCGTAGTGGTGGTTGTCCTTGATTGATAAAGCCAATTAATGTCTTTCAATGAGGTTCCCATCAGCAGATATATTGATACACTTGTTGTCACAGTTTGAATGATTCATTTGTGGTCTTACATGGTGAAACTGAACTACAATATACCTGTTTGAAGTGAAGTAGGCTTCTGTACAATGGATTTGAAAGATAGTGGTAGGTGGATGTATTGGTATTTCTCTGCATGGTGAAACACACTTTGAAAAATGTTTTTACAAAACCCATTTGGACTAGAAAATGTTAACAAATTAATTCATAAACAATTTGCAGATTTTATTTTTACTTTGATATTCTGGACTTATTTTTCTGTTGATCAGTGGCAAAAACTCATGATTAAATCCATGTTGCTCTCATCTTATAACACAATAAAATGTGTAACTATTTAAGTGGGTTGATTGATTTTGAAAGCCACTGTATCTCCTAAATGTCCTTTACAGGATGGGGCTCGTCAAGGGTGATGGGTCTATCTGGGAAGGGAGGGGTTGAACAGGGACGATGTGAGACCTTACCTCTAAAGTGAAGCTGTTTTTCAAGGATGTCATTCTCAGCTTTCCTTATCTTGACTCATTTGTAAGATAGAGGTGCAACATGTTTTTATTTAGTTTGAAAGTTGTTATATTCTGATACTCATTTATATTGTTTTGGAACTTTACCTTGTCAAAGTTAATTAAGGATTAAAACCGAAATGTTAAATGGCTGACATTTGGTAAAATTTTGTTTTAGTCTTTTTTGGTATCATTTGATATCAGTACATCCAACTAATGTAGGATCATATATGTTGATTATATTAAACATTTTCAGTTTTTCATGCAGTTCTTTGCTTGATGAAATTAAGTCTGATATTTTGAGTGCTAAAACAGAGTTCTGTGTATTCCAAGTGCTTGCTGTTCTCAGCTTTCCTTATCTTGACTCATTTTATAAGATAAAGCTGCATCCATGTTTTTTTTTGTTAGTTTTAAAGTTATTATATATTAATTTAATAACTTTTTCTGAACCTTTACCTTTTCCATCTCATATTTGCTAATCTCAGGTTCATCAAATTTATAATTGGATCTAAAGAATTTAGATGAAAAGAAATAAACATATTTAATATTTTAAGTCTGTCATGTTGGCAACAATACTAATCTCGTCAAACAATGTGTAAGATACTTTTGACATTTAAAAGATTTTTCTAAAGTTAGATTTTATCAGGAATAGATAAATATACGGACCTATACAGATCTAGACACCAGTGATTTAAAAGTACCAAACGGGCTAAGCCCACACCTATTTGAATTTCTCTGGCCACATACATTGTATTCAAATTCAATGGTGCTGTTTTTAGTAGAAAACTCGGAATTTCAGGAAAAACTGTTAGGTATCTAAACAGAATAGTTTAACTTTGAGTTCAGCAGGATGGAAAACTTTAGGAACTCAAGAAACCTCTACATCTGTAATCTCAAATTATTAGAAAGCTGCTGCCATAATTCCTCTTTTCAAAGGTGACAAACTAGATTGTTACTAGTAGGTCTATCTCAAAATTGCCTTATCTGGCTAAAATATTTGAATGCCTGGTCAACAAACAGTTAAACATCCCAATTAATTAATGTAAGTCTAGTGGGTGTCTGGGGGTACTCCCGCATAATTGTTTTGCTAAGTAACTACATTTCTACAAACCGAAATAGAAAACGTATGGTCTGTCTAGACAGTTATTTTTAAGATTTATAAGAAACAGAAAAGGTTTATCAATATTTTGTAATATATTTTGACCAAAGCTTAACATAATTACAATTGAAGTACTTAATAACAAAAGTACTTCAATTGTAGAAAAAATACGGCCAATGGCAAAAGTAAATCCTCTTTTGCCACTGGCCGTTTTAATAGTTAATTGGCCATTCATGAATGACACTGATACAGTTATACATGTATAGCGTTTGCCACTGGCCATTTTAACAGCATATTAGCCAGTAATAAGCTTTACCGGTATCTACTAACTTACTGGAATAGTCATACGAATTGAGCAATTGCTAGCGAGTCTGCCAAAGCTATTTAATTTCATGGCATAAGAACGTATTTTTTTCTTTCATGGCAAAATAACATACTTTTTTCTTTCATTCATGAATGACATTTATAAAATAACTATCAATAAAGGCAAAGATAACTTAACTTTTTTATCAAGTGAAAAGATGAGAGATCTACCAGAAATAATTAATCTACCAGAAATAATAAATGTTGTTGCTCTCAATAGATCCGAATTTAGGTCTCCTACATAAGAGGCCCTGTCTATAACCACTACGCCACAGCATTACACGCTTCAGCAGTCGCTAGACTCCATTGAGGATTGTGTTAAATAGGCTTACTAGTATCTACTAACTTCCTAGGAATAATCATAAGAACTGAGCAATTGCTAGCGAGACTGAATATGAACTATTCCATGTCAGATACAGTTGCAATACAACCATATACAGCTCAACGTTCTTGTGATCATTTTGACCCCAGAGGGTGAGATCTTGCGTGGAGGCCCGGATCGAGGGAGATTATCAGTGGTCTTGTATGTCTTCCATTTTCTTATAATTGCTACCACAGTTGATTTCTTCACACCAAGCTGCTTACCTATTACAGATTCAGTCTTCCCAGCCTGGTGCAGGTCTACAATTTTGTTTCTGGTGTCCTTTGACAGCTCTTTGGTCTTGGCCATAGTGGAGTGTGGAGTGTGACTGTTTGAGGTTGTGGACAGGTGTCTTTTATACTGATAACAAGTTCAAACAGGTGCCATTAATACAGGTAACGAATGGAGGACAGAGGAGCCTCTTAAAGAAGTTGCAGGTCTGTGAGAGCCAGAAATCTTGCTTGTTTCTAGGTGACCAAATACTTATTTTACAGAGGAATTTACCAATAAATCCATTAAAAATCCTACAAAGTGATTTTCTGGAAAAGCATAGTTGAAGTGTACCTATGATGAAAATTACAGGTCTCTCTCATCTTTTTAAGTGGGAGAACTTGCACAATTGGTGGCTGACTAAATACCTTTTTGCCCCACTGTATATTTAATCAATAAGAGCAGTGTTGGTATGGTCTATGGTTAACACAGCGACATGGTGTATT
The DNA here is from genome assembly GCF_011004845.1 of Esox lucius. Taxonomy (NCBI): domain Eukaryota; kingdom Metazoa; phylum Chordata; class Actinopteri; order Esociformes; family Esocidae; genus Esox; species Esox lucius. The sequence continues at coordinate 17,760,481 of NC_047583.1, forward strand.
GGCGGTATACCACATTCCTATGAGATTCTGTATTAATATTATAAACCGGTTACCAACGCAATTAGAACAGAAGTGGTATGGATCTCATACCACAGCTATCAGCATTCAGGATTGAAAGCATCCGGTTAATAATAAAGAACATATGCTTTAATTTAAAAAAAATGAAAATTATGTTTGGTGATGCAAAGGCTGACTCGCGTGGAGTCGCCCATTGCCATGAAAATGCTCGGATCTTGTTCTCTTTTGCCGCATTTATGTGAAATCTGCTAGAATCCTGCATGAATCTGCTAGAATCCTGCATTCAACAAAATGCTCAGTAATTCAAATATACTATGCGCTAATAATTAGGTTGCTGAGCGATAGATGGATATTGTTTATAATCATTTGCTTCTTGACTATTTCTCAAAGAATTGTTCGCGTTTGTTTCATAGTAGCTTAGTTATTCAGGTTTTCCCTCTGACTTCACTGACATTGCCTGAGGCAGTGCCGGTAAAGGAAATAAACATCCTAATCTATACTCCATACACACTTCTAGGGTAGGATATTAAAATGGGAATACTTTATACCAAATAAATTAGGCTTCATGTTTTGCTGATAATGGTCCAAAATAATAATAGTGCAATAAATTGGGTATATTTATGAACAACGACAACCAGGCACGAATCATCTGCTACGGGTAGCGGATAATCAACCATCGCTTCCACCGTTAATTCTTTCACCCTTTTTACCACAAACGTCTTGACGCCAATGCCCTAATTTGGAACCTCCTAAATCTCAGGTCATTCATCCTCAATAACCCCTTGCAAACTTACCAGACTCCGAGGAAAGATACCATCAGCCACGCATTCATCGCTTTGCCTTTGACATGTTGCAGCAGAAGCTTAGCACAAACTGCTGAAATCCCACCGTTCATTTTCAGCAAAACCCCCGAAATACGGAACTTGATCTGAAAAGTAACAAAACGCAATTTCTACCCCTATGCTATATTAGCGAGTGTAGTACTATTCTATATGTTTCCGAATTGACTGTAAATTCTACCAATCGGTGCACTTGAATGATGCATACATTATGGTGTTGCGCTCCAAGGCAGAGGAGAATAGGGTAGACGTCCTGTAATATATGACTTTGGAGAGCCTGCATAGCCTGGCAATACTCTTGTGGGTGAATCCGAAGTGCTGCACCAATTGTTTGTTTAGGGATCCTTTTTTTTATTAGGCCAACAAAACACAATCAATATATATGCTTAAACTATTATGGATAAAAGTATTAGCTGTATGCTTATTAATCATTATCAGTCAGTTTATCAATACTGCCATGACTAACATTAACTTTGAAAAGGCAGACCTAAATGTCCTTAAACAAACATGGATCTATAATGGCTAACATGTAATGTATCCACAGTTTATGCAATACCCTCAGTATAACAGCAGAACCAAACTTGTAGGATTATCTTGCAGACAAAATAAATATAATTTAGTATTCTTCTAGGCATGCTGGGTGGAGATTATAAGAGTACCATAAAACCAGGTGGAATTTGGACAGGGACAACAAGTCAGGCCAGGTGGTCCTAAAACCTGTTCCTAAGGCTCAGGTCTGGACAAGGACAACTCCAACAGGACACCAGAGAAATTAAAGGGAGAATACTGTATGTGAAATCAAGAATATACAAGATAAGCCTAGTCAAAATGTTCTTTTCTATCATGATTTGGGACAATTTTATAGGATTAGGATTGGAGCATTTTCAGGATTGGGGTGTTAGGAATGTTTTAATGTTGTCACTTCATCAAGTTTCATTTACAGTATATATTGGTATGTATTTCTTACAATTAACATATGGATTAAAAGGTTTTCATAGTCGCGTATTGAAAGGCATATGGAATGAAATTCAAATCTTATGTCATATTTCATAAATGAGCTTTAAAGGGTGAGAAGACAACAACTTGTTGGGTACAATGGCCTCCTCGTGGTGTGCTACAGTAGTTGTGATTGGTGTGCTGTAGAACTACTTCCTGCTCATTTATTTAAAACAATATTTTTTTACAAAGGGTGCTACTACACCTTATCTCTTCCAACCTCTATTATGGTACCGTCAATTACGATCCTGTCGACTAATTAAACCAAGAAAGCAAATACATCGGCAACGAGGACCCATTATGGTTTTACAAGAAAGACCCAGGATGTTATTTCTTTGTCCAACTGGACATATAATACCTTGTAATGTCAGATAATGACAGCCAACCCATTAAAACGAGGCATGTTATTAAGCAGAAAAAAGCTACTAACCTGGACACCATTAGATTGGAATTGTCTGGATGTTATTTGTCTGCCATGGTGGATCCCAAACGAAAATGGCAACTGCAGACCAGTCTATTAACACTGTTTTTTTTGGTCAGCCCGACTGAAAGGAAATAAAATAATTGTATTAACTATTATTATAAATGTTAAAATTTTAAAATACGATAGTTCCCCAAGGGACAAAGCTAGAACCTATCGGGACCTCTGGGGATGTACAGTGGGGAGAACAAGTATTTGATACACTGTGGATTTTGCAGGTTTTCCCACTTACAAAGCATAAGTCTATAATTTGTATCATAAGTACTCTTGAACTGTGAGTGACGGAATGTAAAACAGAAATCCAGAAAATCACATTGTATGATTAAGTAATTCATTTGCATTTCATTGCATGACATAAGTATTTGATACATCAGAAAAGCAGAACTCAATATTTGGTACAGAAAACTTTGTTTGCAATTAGAGAGATCATACGTTTCCTGTAGTTCTTGACCACTGCAGCAGGGATTTTGGCCCACTCCTCCATACAGACCTTCTCCAGATCCTTCTGGTTTCGGGACTGTCACTGGGCAATACGGACTTTCAGCGCCCTCCAAAGATTTTCTTTTGGGTTCAGGTCTGGAGACTGGCTAGGCCACTCCAGGACCTTGAGATGCTTCTTACGGAGCCACTCCTTAGTTGCCCTGGCTGTGTGTTTCGGGTCGTTGTCATGCTGGAAGACCCAGACATGACCCATCTTCAATGCTCTTAATGATCGAAGGAAGTTGTTGGCCAAGATCTCACGATACATGGCCCTATCCATCCTCCCCTCAATACGGTGCAGTCGTCCTGTCCCCTTTGCAGAAAAGCATCCCTAAAGAATGATGTTTCCACCTGCATGCTTCATGGTTGGGATGGTGTTCTTGGGGTTGTACTCATCCTTCTTCTTCCTCCAAACACGGCAAGCGGAGTTTAGACCAAAAAGCTTTTTTTGTCTCATCAGACCACATGACCTTCTCCCATTCCTCCTGTGGATCATCCAGATGGTCATAGGCAAACTTCAGACAGGCCTGGACATGCGCTGGCTTGAGCAGGGGGACCTTGCGTGTGCTGCAGAATATTAATCCATGACGGCGTAGTGTGTTACTAATGGGAGCCCCAGACCGAGGGATATTGACCATCATCTTGAACTTCTTCCATTTTCTAATAATTGCGTCAAGCTGCTTTCCTATTGTCCTGTAGCCCATCCCAGCCTTGTGCAGATCTACAATTTTTATCCCTGATTTCCTTACACAGCTCTCTGGTCTTGGCCATTGTGGAGAGCTTGGAGTTTGTTTGATTGAGTGTGTGGACAGGTGTCTTTTAGAAAGGTAACAAGTTCAAACAGGTGCAGTTAATACAGGTAATGAGTAGAGATCAGGAGGGCTTCTTAGAGAAAAGCTAATATGTCTGTGAGAGCCAGAATTCTTACTAGTTGGTAGGTGATCAAATACTTATGTCATGCAATAAAATGCAAATTAATTTCTTAAAAATCATACAATGTGATTTTCTGGATTTTTGTTTTAGATTCCGTCACTCACAGTTGAAGAGTACCTATGATAAAAATGACAGACCTCTACATGCTTTGTAAGTAGGAAAACCTGCAAAATTGGCAATGTATCAAATACATTGTTCTCCATACTGTATATTAAGGCCCCTGATGAGCGGCTCAGGACCAAAGCTGAAGAGAATGGAAATGTACGTATTTTTTTCATGTTCAAACGTTCTAATGAGTCTATTATAATGTCATCTAACGTCATGCAGCTATAACTCTATTCCACTTCTACACTGCCTGATAACTTCAGTATTTTCAGCTAACCATGGTCTTTAAAGATGTATGTGGTGCACATCTAACACATCTAGAGAATTAAATTGCTTGATGAACCATGTTATGACTACTTTCATAACGTTCATTGTGTTTTCAATGAAAAAACGATTGTCATTACTATTTTTAACTGAAGTGTGTCGCAGAAGAAAATGCTATGATTTCCCTGTCACTGGCACAATTGAATAGAAAGGCTGGATCCTGATGCAAAATCATAGAAACATTTGATAATATACTTGTTTACTTAAAATACATACATAATTAAATTTTCCGGTACTTTAGAAGCAGAGTAAATCATATTTAGCCTACCTTTAAAACCAGACCTTGAATGATATATAATGAAATAGCTTCCCAGTAAATCCCAGTAAAACCCATGTTCCTGCACAATCAATAAATAGTAATGGTACATCTGTCCTATAGCACTGTTGGTTTTCCCCGTTTGTTTATTTAACCAGTTAAATAATGATATTCCATGCAACAGCTCTTCATGAATTATTCATCAAACATACTGAATAATCTGTAGAATGTGAAAGAATATGAAAAGAACCAATTTCCCACTAGTTAATTTAAAAAAAAATACTGTGGTTATCTCTGCCAATGCTGCAGTGATACTAGCTGCTGCCAAGGCAGGAGAGAGTAAACACACTTCAAAAGTTGTCAGTGAAATAACAGGATAGAACTGTGTGTCACCATGGCGATGCCACCCATTAGCATTCCAAACTGCTCTGAATCGTCTGCTTATATCGGAGACTCTCTCCTACAACCAAACAAAGCTACTGATCTGTTTGGCCAACAGGTAGCTTAGGTAGTTATACATAAGGACACCTTGGCATGGGCAAAGAAAATGTGAAGCGGGATTTGGCTCCACACACACTCTTTAAATGTCAGCTTGAAAGTTATCCATTATCCTTTTCTGTTACAGAGCAAAATGCGGTGATATTGAAAAGCGGATATGCTTTTAAAATGGTTTTGGCACCACCAGTCTATGAGATGACTGTATGGTTACAAAATACCATCCATCTTAATAGATGTCTCATCTCCTTGGAGGAAGACCCTGCAGAGGAGGCCATGGTAAGTAAAGCCTGAACAAGTTCTTTGATGATAATAGGAAGAGTAGCTTAGCCGCTGTGGTTACCTTCAGATGACTAAACACTTCTTTACCCACTCAGCAGTCAGTAAAGCATATCTGTTTGATGGATGACTTTTTGCCTCTCTTCTGTCTTATCTTATGAAATTATCCCAATGATAATCCAGATCCATACTCAAAGTGGGCGTTCACTTTTAACATCAAAGCTTCTGTTCAGGACCTATTCTCTGTTGCTAGGCAACTGTATCAACACCTTGTTCATGCCTGACTGGCATGTCTTTAAAGGGGATTCTCACATCTCTTGGGTTATTCCATCTCTGTTTCCTCTTCATTTTCTCTCTTCACCAGAGCTGTGTCTTTCTGTGTCTCTCACTGCCCATCTCAAAAGACAGAAAAGTAATTTTTTTAATCAAACCTTTAGACTACCTTGATTTCTAATATATCTTGTTTATAGGGGCAGCAAGTACATTATATGAGTGATGAAGGCTGACAATACAAGAAGGAGTCAAGAAGTAAGAGTGTAGGGTGGGGAAGATGCGACTGATAGTGTGTGACAACATAGAGGGAGATGGAAAGCCTAGTTATTTTTTTTTATGATATTATCTTCTTCAGGGTTAAATTAACTGGCAAATAACTGCAGTAGTCTGTGTAATCTTTGTTAATATTTTCTGATAGGTTTCACACCTAATTCTTCCAAAAGGACAGTACAGAGAGCTTGTGGGTAGGTAAACAGACAAACTGCACTGAGGTCTCTTTGAAGACGACGTTACTCATCTTTGGATCTTGAGATCATGTCTCCTCTGGCAAAGGGTTCAGTGGATTATGTTTGGCGCCATCTTGTCCCATATTGATCATACTTCACTGTTTATGGCTTGTTTACAAAGACAGCTTAGGAAGAACTGCATTCTGTATCTGGTTTTGGACCTGTTGTGTTCACTGTGTGGCCAGTGTACTGTAGATGTTCACAGTGGTGATTGCGGTTTAAGGTTGTTTGCAGTGTGTGCTTTATGATAATGTTACAGTTCCAACCCAGATGATTTTTGGGGTCCGTTGATAATGATAAGTGAAAAAGGCTAAGAAAGCTTTGTTTTTTATCGGATTGATGATACACTTCAAATAGCTCTACAAAAGCCATGTTTCTAATCTTAAAAGAACTCGTTTCAGTCAAAGTGACAATGTTTTGCAAACTGAAGTTGCTGATGTTCATGTCTTGATGAGAGTAGAGGATTTATTCTGGCCAAACATTTTCTTTTTAGGAACATGGTGGTCCTAAGATTCAACAAACGTCTGCAATTTTCCAACTGTGATCTATAATTTAAAATGTTTTTATCTCTTAAACCCTCCTTCTCAAAATGAACAACAAAAATATAATTGATCCATTATCCGTTTTCCCTTATAGGCACTCAAATGTCTAGATGAAAGTCATTCTGGGTGGGATTCCATAACAAAAAACAGTTTTAACAAATTCTGAATATGCTTGCGTTATCTCTAGGAGTAATCATTCCTGAGAGATAGATCTGATGTCCCTATATTACGGCCATATATTCTAACATCAACAAATATCTGGCCCTTCTGGAAGTCAGGGAGTTCAAGCCAACCTAAGTGTATAAAAGACAATAATATGTGCAAAATTTCACACCAGTATTAAAACACAAAGCTGTATGATAGACTGCATCAAGAGGTTTTAGACCTGATGCTGTTATTTTTGCCCTAATAGTGGAGATGGGTGCTTTCAGGCATGTCACAATAGTTATTTTTTCCTTTTTAATTTGGCCGTTATGTAATTTGAAGGTTTTGTCTAATTTAATGTGTTCTCCAACCTTCCCCATGTTGAAAGATGACTACAGGGTTTGGCCCCTAATTGTCATACCCCAGTGAAACTGGAGGTAATGGATGACCACTTTAAAGGTCCTACTGACTGAGATTAACAAAGATATGTATCAATGGAAAGATACTTATTTTGTATTTGGCTTGTAAGAATTTCTAAGGGTGCCAATAATTGTGACACATGCTTTTGAGAATTTATATTTTTTATATTTTTCTTGAAGGTTTTCCTCAAATATAGGTTTGATTTCTCTCCATTTTTGAGAGTAAGATCCACCTGATAAACAACAGTATCATTTTAATTTGCATTTGGTACCAGCCTACGGTCCATTAGTGATTTTTAAATAGTTGGACTGCAGGTGGGCAACAGCTTGTTCAAGACAGGGAGCCGTAACATATTATACTGTGTCATAAATAATAAATAAAAGTTTTTTTTACAGAGTTACATCATTGATGTTTAGAGTGAACAATATATGACCCAAAATTGAACCATGTGAAACTTCTTTGTGGACAAGAAATCTAGATTAAATTCCATCAGCTACAATAGCCTTTGTTCTGTCACTAAGGTCATTTTGAAACCAGGGGCAAGTGTCCTTGGCCAGGTATAATGAAGACAGCTTTTTTGATAAGATTAAATTATCTACTGTACTGAAAGCTTTCAACAGGTCAACAAACAGTCAACACAGCTTAATTTCTCATCTAAGTCATTTGACAATATAGTTTACCATCAGTGTAGTTGGTGTGATAGTACTGTGCCCAGGTCTAAAACCAGCTGTTCAAAATGAAATTTTCTGATGAAATCAACTGTATATTTACCAATGCCTCTAGGATTTTATCAGGGGATGACAATTTAGAGATATGGGAGTGGGAGCACATGAGCATTTTTCCAGACTTTAGGGATAATCCCCCTAAAAATGTTTATTAAATGTATGCGTTAGATCTCCAGAAATAATTGGAGCAGCAATAACCAATAAGCCTGGATCTAACATATCAGTGGTTATCTGTGGTTTTCTTAGTGTCTATGACTAGCATTGGACCTCTTTTTCAGTGAACAGACTCAGCAAAACCTCTTAAAACAAGTGTTCCTGCATAATTATCAATCATTTATTGCTTTGTCATTTGAGGTAGGATTTTTATTTCAAAAGGTTCACCTGCTGCAATAAAGTCGCTATTAAAGGCATTCACACTTGCATTTTGATCAGTAATAAGTGCTGAGTCCAACACTATATGTTATGGATGTGTGTTTGTTTTTTTACTGTTTTCCAGTATTTGGAAGGATATCCGTTGCAGGTAGATAGCTTATTTATATAGTTGTCTGCTTTTGTTTTTAAAATTAGTTTTATAAATAGGTTTATCAATGCCTTTAAAGTCTGGTGTGCCTTGTTAAAACTTAATTTATGGAATTTCTTTCCTTCTTAAAATGCGTTTGAGGTGTGTAATGAAAAGGTAGGGTTGGTATAGAAAATACCATGAATATTTCTGTAATGCAGTAGTCCATTTGGCAAGAACAGCATAAATAAGCAAAGAAAAAAACTACATTTTATCATTAATTTAAGATACGAAGGTCTGTCAATCCAGAATATTTCCTGTACTTTGAAACTATCTTCAAGCGCAGTTGCAAAAACCATCAAGCGCTATGATGGAACTGACACTCTTGGGGACCATCAGAGGAAAGAAATACCCCGATTTATCAGGCCTCAGAAATTGGTGCTACAGAGGATAAGTTCATTAGTGAACAGACACATCCTAACATAAACTGTTCAGAGGAGACTGCATGAATCAGGCCATCATGATCAAATTGCTGCAAAAACACTACTAAAGGACAAAAATAAGAAGAGACTTGCTTAGGGCAAGACTGGTGGAAATTTGTCTGTGGTCGGATCAGTCCAAATATGGGATTTTTGGTCACAACTCCCATGTCTTTGTGAGAAGCAGAGCGGGTGAAGTATGATCTCTGCATGTATGGTTCCCACTGTGAATTATGGTGGAGGAGGTGTGACTGTGTGGGGTTGTTTTGCTGGTGACACTTTCATGATTTATTTAGAATTCAAGGAACACTCAATCAGCGTGGCTACCACAGCATTCTGCAGCAATATGCCATCCCATCTGGTTTGCGTTTATAGGATCTTTTTTTTTTCCAACAGGGCAATGACCCAAAATAAACCTCCAGGCTGTGTAAGGGCTAATTGACCAAGAAGGAGTAAAGGTGCTGAATCAGATGACCTGGCTTCCACATTCACCAATTGAGATGTTATGTAATGAGTTGGACCACAGAGTGAAGGAAGAGCAGCCAAAAAGGCCCAGTATATGTGAAAACTCTTTCAAGACTGTTGGAAAAGCATTCCACGTGTGTGCCTTATGAACCTGGTTGAGAGAAGGCCAAGTGTCTGGAAAGCTGTAATCAAGGAAAAGGGAGGCTACTTTGAACAATCTAAAGTATAAATTGTTTTTGGTTACTTCATCATAATAGTAAAAATTAAGAAATACCCTTGAATTAGTTGGTGTGTCCAAACCTTTGACTTGTACTGTATGTGTATTTTCAATTGAAAGCACCTATGCTTTTGAGTTCATGGCAGTATTAATAAAGCTCCCTTGACATTTGTAGACAGACACAGGCTGAACAGTTAAGGGGGCAAAGTTGAATACAAGAGCAGAGCAGAGATTTCTGATGACACTAGACAGCTCTGACCACTGGCAATAGGCAGGCCTTCAGAGGTCCACCTTAAACAAATAGGCAAGGCAGTTTATGTTTCCTCTTAAGGCCAGGGGGCTTGTGTCTATGTGTGTGGGCAAATGTAAGCAGTTCTGAGAGAGTGGGTGTGCATTTTTGTGTGTCTCAATCTTTCTGTGTAAGCCTGTGAACACCCATTATGATGTCTTGTGTTTTGTAGTCCTTATGTTTCATGTGCTTCAAAAGAAAACATGGTGGGGTTAATTATTTGTAGAGATATGTTTTCCTAACTTTTCTGATGGACAGCACAGTCCAACATCACAACAGGCCCTGCTCCAGCATACTGTTACCATCAAAACCATGGCTTCCTTAGTGCATATTGTATGTGTGAGTGTATTTGTATGATATATATAATTTTTTTACATGTATTCAGAACGCATCTCAGAGTAGGAGTGATGATCTCAGATCAGGTCCTCCCATTAAAAAAAATAAGTAAACTGATCCAACACCTCTACTCCAAATTAAAACTATATATGTTATCTAAGGTCATTTAAACCAATATATATCATGCAAAGTCAATTAAATTCTCCACTGTGTGCAGTATATTGGACTCCTGTAATGATTTGTAAAGATTCAAAGTGTATATTTAGATTACACAGAATGAATTATATCTTGTATCACTCTATGTTAATATTCATGTTAACTATGTTATAGAGGGCCCTATCACTTACCCATAGTTCGTCAACTCTGTCAAGAATCATTTTACACTTTCCAATGATGCGAAAGGACTGAACAGGTCTTGAATGTAGCCTTTGACTTATAGTTGCTTTATCCATTTATGGCTAATATCTAGACCTACATGGTGTTTTTAGGTAGGTCAATATCATTGGAGTTTGCAGTCGACACATTTTTAAGCCGACAAACACTTAAACAGGTAAGGAGAGAGGTGGTTCAGGGATAAAGGGTGAGCAGAAAGAAAGATTCATACAGTGCAATAATTCTGCTGACAGACTATGCACTGCTTGCTGTTTTTGTCAAAGCACTATACTGTATAGTTTGCTCTGATATCGATTGTGGGCATTTCGGCAGCACTAGGTGTTCACCCGTTTGGGGATTTCAGCAGTGTTAGGATTTTAGCAGCTGTGGGACTTGGGCAGCATAAGTCCTACTGCTGACTTGTATGTTGGCCTCCGGGAGTGCTGAGGCTGCCTAAGGTGTGTGTGTGAGTGTGTGTATTCTACATTACTATGTATAACAGAGCTAGCTGATGTGTAAAGTTACAGTTTCCTTGGATTTTTGCATTTGGGAGTTTCAAACAGCATGACATCTTCTATATAATATAATTTATAAAGAGATGTGTTGGTGAGGCGCAGTAATACAAGTGATTGTTTCTTTGATTTAGATCTGTGATTCAGCCACTGTCCCCAGGTGGAATAAGCTCATGTGGCAAATGTTATATTCTTTAACAGTCATAAAAATATATGTAGAAATTAAGAATTCTAGCTTAAATATGTATTATATGTAGGATATTTTTGTTACCTATTATCTACCTAAGATATATATATATATGCCCTTTCAAAAACTCTCCCAGTTCTTTGTGGTTATCTGTTTTAAGATGACATTTGTAATTTGGTTGACCTCTGAAAGTTTATATTGCTTTCAGCTCATGATATGCATTGGACAGTTTGTGCTATTTCTGCAATGTCAAACTGAAATGTGTTTCATATGGTAATGCATACTCACGGGACACCATTTTCCGTTCAATGCGACAGTTTCAAAGAGAATGAAGATAAAACAGACGGTGTGTTTGTGCGCATTTTATTTAAAAATAGATTAACTATTTTCTGTGATTTTGACAACAATATCACCATGAAAAAATATGATAGTAACAACAATTCTCGGACATCCAGTAAAAGCTAAAAATTCATATTGAAAAAATTGTTACCATTGTGATTTCATTGAGTGAATTATCATGATGAAGTTTAAATATTTTGTGCCACACCTTTACGTATACTAAATGTTTATACAACACTGTAACACATTCCACAAAACTACATATTTCTTAACAATAGAAATGCCATTGCACAGATCTCTCACCCTCCGCTAAAACCGAACACTTTGATCATATGATTGAGTTGAGTCAAAAAATTCAGAACAGAGACAATAAACAATAAAACTAATCAATACTAATCAATAGCATAATAAAAAAACACATTTTCATACTTTTTGCAAGCAGTTAATGAGCAGACTTTCACATAAAGTACTACGATGGATTTCATTAGAAAATCTATGGAGACTAAAGCACTTATGTATCTGGGTTCTTTGATCTGAATCAGAGAAGAATGCTACGTTGCATGAGAAATAAAATAAGAACAAGAAATCACATACTTGATTGTGATAAAATGAATCTACCAAAAAATATATATTGAATAAATAAGAGTGATATTAAATATACACATTACAGAACATTCCTGCAAGCTTCACTGACACTTTGTGTCCATTCATTTCACTTCTGTCACAGTGTCTTTGAGCCTGTAAGTCTTCACAAAAGCTACGATAGGAATACAGTAGTGATCCAACCCTGAACTCACACTTACTTTAGCTGTGTAACGTGGAGGTCTGCATGATCAACACTCACTATGTATGTACAGTACAGTACCTGTATACACTTTGTGATGGTGCAAAAGAATGGTGCAAAATAACTTATGTGCCTTTATTTTCCACTTATTAATGTAATTCCAATTAGCATATAGAAAAGCTTTTTCATAAATATAAAGGGTAGGGTGGGGTTAATTATGCAAAAAATGAAAATTGGTGTCTATGCTTTCTAATACATGTGCTTTCTAGTTCATAAAAGGTTACAGTATGATTAAAATGTGACTATTTTTTATGTTGACTGAATTCCTGGCAGTTGATTTCTTTCAGGTTCATTAATAAGAACCTCAAGTGGAAGGTAAAGCACCAGCGCTGTCTCTATTTGTGTAAATATTTTAGACCCTTACGTCATTATAAACAAAAGTCAGTCAAGTTAATGTCAACCTCTTTACAAACTTTATAAATTCTCAATCATATTACAATTAAACTTGTTAGTTATCATTTACTGTACCTGGCTGTTTCCTTGTAATAAACACACTGGCAAAAGAAAGCCACCATACTAGCCGAACACACACATTAAAAGCACACAGATAATCAGTCCTGGGTTGGCTGTGTAAAGTGAGTCCTGTGTCCTTGCAAAGTAAATATTTTGTATTCATTTTGATGGGACCATGTCTTTTATGACTGGTTCTCTGTTCAGGTAGGTGGCCCAGTAGACCAGGTTGAAACCCCCAAAAAGAACAGGGAACATAATCCGGGACATACGGTCAATTTTGCTAACACTGTTGAAGGTCTTCTTGTTCTGCTCAGGTTTAACCTCTGGTTTAGCCTTGTTGGTGTCAGAGGTGGCACTCTTTGAGATGGTGGGCAGGCTACCTTGGTCTTTAGTGATGTTTGGGGCATAGTTTGCCACAGCAACGGCATAAGCGTTGTTTTTCTTCATGACGGATACCTCCTTCTTCTGTTGGAGGAGAGAAATAAAATTAGAGAGAGTGGTTATAATTAAATAAAAGACCCTACAAGCAAGAGGTCAAAAATTATGAAATTGTTATTGCATTCATTTTCTTAGTATCTCTCATAAAAATAAGACCTCACCTCAACAAGGTGCCAGAACGATACTCAGTGTCTCACTCATAGCACAATATAATTTAGGTTTACTTTACAGGCAAAACATTAAAGTGAGATTTTAATGTCTCTGAGATATTGTTGAACCTCATATTCCTTATCTGTGTTGTTTATTTTTTGCATTCATTTTTGCTCAGTTTCATGAAAGGTGTCAATACCTGAGTTAATGGAATATCTTTATTTTTGAGCTACATAATAAATACACTATTTATAATGTAATTATTAATGTTGATATCTCTACCTCCCCAACACAACACCTATACACATCACCAATATTGCAAACCAGCATGTCGTGAATATATATATGACAGCAATCAGCTCAGTTAGAAACGTTTTTGTGAAGTAGTAGCACTGTCACACACATTCCTCTGACTACTGTATGTGAGCTGTGGTTAGAAAGTGTAATTATGGAAGTCTCCTATACATTATTAAATAGAACCTTGCCGCTCTGCCCACTTGGGGGTGAAACAAAGTGACTACATTGGTTAACCCTATTGGCTCACACCAAAAAACATATGTTTTCTGCTTGATTGGGTCAATTAAAAATGAGATTTCAGAAAAGTTGAACGTTCAACATTATCTGAACCCAAGCATTCAACATTACCTGAACCAAAAAGTTAGAGTGCTAGCGAGCAAGTAGTCAGTGATTTTACAGACATGAAATGCTTTACACAAACATAGCTAGCTATATACACTCACCTAAAGGATTATTAGGAACACCTGTTAAATTTCTCATTAATGCAATTATCTAATCAACCAATCACATGGTAGTTGCTTCAATGCATTTAGGGGTGTGGTCCTGGTCAAAACAATCTCCTGAACTCCAAACTGAATGTCAGAATGGGAAAGAAAGGTTATTTAAGCAATTTTGAGCGTGGCATGGTTGTTGGTGCCAGACGGGCCGGTCTGAGTATTTCACAATCTGCTCAGTTACTGGGATTTTCACGCACAACCATTTCTAGGGTTTACAAAGAATGGTGTGAAAGGGGAAAAACATCCATTATGCGGCAGTCCTGTGGACAACAATGCCTTGTTGATGCTAGAGGTCAGAGAAGAATGGGCCGACTGATTCAAGCTGATAGAAGAGCTACTTTGACTGAAATTACCACTCGTTACAACCGAGGTATGCAGCTAAGCATTTGTGAAGCCACAACACGCACAACCTTGAGGCGGATGGGCTACAACAGCAGAAGACCCCATCGGTACCACTCATCTCTACTACAAATAGGAAAAAGAGGCTACAATTTGCACGAGCTCACCAAAATTGGACAGTTGAAGACTGGAAAAATGTTGCCTGGTCTGATGAGTCTCGATTTCTGTTGAGACATTCAGATGGTCGAGTCAGAATTTGGCGTAAACAGAATGAGAACATGTATCCATCATGCCTTGTTACCGCTTTGCAGGCTGCTGGTGGTGGTTTAATGGTGTGAGGGATGTTTTCTTGGCACACTTTAGGCCCCTTAGTGCCAATTGGGCATCGTTTAAATGCCACGGCCTACCTGAGCATTGTTTCTGACCATGTCCATCCCTTTATGACCACCATGTACCCATCCTCTGATGGCTACTTCCAGCAGGATAATGCACCATGTCACAAAGCTCGAATCATTTCAAATTTCAAAAATCCCAGTAACTAAGCAGATTGTGAAATACTCAGACCTTATGACAATGAGTTCACTGTTCAAGAAATGGCCCCCACAGTCACCAGATCTCAACCCAATAGAGCATCTTTGGGATGTGGTGGAACGGGAGCTTCGTGCCCTGGATGTGCATCCCACAAATCTCCATCAACTGCAAGATGCTATTCTATCAATATGGGCCAACATTTCTAAAGAATGCTTTCAGCACCTTGTTGAATCAATGCCACATAGAATTAAGGCAGTTCTGAAGGCATAAGGGGGTCAAACACAGTATTGGTATGGTGTTCCTAATAATCCTTTAGGTGAGTGTAGAGTGCCTTCCAGAATAATTGGCACAATTAGAAGATCTAATGAAGAAAATCACATAGATGTGTATTTATATTTAGGTTTTACTTTTTAAAGAAAAAATTTAGTCTGGGACATTTGAGATTAATGACAAGCCATAGTACAACATTTTCATGACAGATTTTGTCTCAATAGTGCCACTTTGACAACCAGTGGCCAAAAAGCTAAAATCTCAAAAACTCAAATCTTTAATCTGAGACTTCGGTAACTCCATGACATTCAATTTCACTGGAGTGTATAAACTGACACACAGGCTAAACTCCCGTAGTCATCAATCAACGTGGGAAAGGCCAGAACACCCAAATGCAATGAGACAAAAGGTTGTTGACCATATAAAATCAGGCAATGACTAAAAAAGATATCTACACACCTGAAAATACCTATTTTTATTATTAGAGCAATAATTAAGTAATGTGGAAATTGGAGCTACAATAACCCTGAGTAGAAGACACGTACATGTTGTCCCCATGCACAGTAAGAAGGATGGTTCAAAGGTGGTAGAAAAATGTCCAAGGATCACAGTTGGAGAATTACATAATTGTTTGGTTTGATGGGAACCAGGTTCTATGGTTTGATGATACTAAATGTAGCTTTTTGGCACCAAACACCAGAGGTGGATCCACACAAAAATGGATCCCTGAACAAATAATCAAGCATTACAGGACATGACCCAGAGCTGTCATCTTAATGATGGAAGGGTGCACAAAGTACTAAATACAGGGGTGCCAATAATTCTGCCAATAATTTGTATAAATTGATCTCTTGATGATGAAAAATTTTCTTCACTTTTGACTACATTAAAGGTGAGATTAACTAGATATTATGACTGTAAGATAAAGCTGATAAACAACAATCACATTTTTCACAGCCTTTTTTGTTCATATTTACCTAGAGTGCCAAAAAATATGGAAGGCACTGTATGTTCTGACACCAGGTCGCACAATTACCATCTCTCACTCGCTGAATAGGGGAATACAATGGGGAGAATAGGTTGGGAGAATAATGAGCTTAAATCAGAATTCAAACATCAGAACCACTTGTGAAATTAAAAAACAGATATATCCCTAATTTACTCCCACCTTGTGGAAGTTATCTTAATTTCACCAGCAACTGTATAAAAACATATTTCACTTAAAAACAAGAAAAACCCCCCAATATTTTTGGATATCGAAGCAAATTAGATTCATTATTCCTTACACTCTTCAGTGGTTGTTTTCTCACTTGAACAGAAATTGAGGGAACTGTGTTGAATTTTAGCAGCATGGGATCCTGCTTGCCAAATTTGTTATTGCTAGAAGAGAGATTAACTTTTTCCCTTGACTCCATTTGCAAAGTATACACTTGTTAAACCCTACAACCTCAGCCCTTTGCAAATGGAGTCCAGCCCTTATATTGCAGATGAAGGATAGGGGGTACACCTTTTTTGTTTGACAGCAGAAACCGGAGTGGATTCTACTGACCAACAGAAAATCGCCATTTTAGGATTTTCTTTTGTATGTACCAAAACAAAATTCAGAAGAATGAAAGTTTGTGAAACACCATCATTCCACTATTATTGCAGATATATTATGAGCATTTTATTATATTACAATGCAAAAATTCTTTAAATGTATCAATCTCCTCCACTTTGAGATTACAGATCCTTTATCCACTGCTTCTGAAGGACCCATACACAGCTCTTCGTCTCTTTTATCTTAAATTATTGTATTCCTCCCTCCACTTTAGACAATGTTAATAAGGCTTTCATTATTTTATAGTCCAAATTTATGTTAACTTCATTTTATCAAAACACAAAAAAGTGCTCAGCACTATTGTCTTTATCTGTTGTTCACTGTTGTCACATGCCTCTTATTACATAGAAACGTTTATAGTAAATGTGGTACAATAATAAAGATTGGTTTAAGTTAAATGCAGGTCTGCATGTAACACCAATTAAATGAACAGTGAAGTGCGACTGTCCGTGGTCATGGTTACCTTGACGTTCACCACACTTTTGCCATCCCAGGCCCAGCCTCTTTTGGTGAAGTAGTTGACAGTAGCAAACTCGATGAGGGCAGAGAATACAAAAGCGTAGCACACCGCAATGAACCAATCCATGGCTGTAGCGTAGGCCACCTTCGGAAGAGAGTTACGGGCGCTGATACTGAGAGTTGTCATTGTGAGCACAGTAGTCACACCTGTGTTATTACAGAATAAGAAAAAAGACAAGAGTTCTTTGAAAACACATTAAAAAAACAATCCCCATACAAATGCTCAGAAATACAGTACTTTCCAAAAGTACTCAGACCCCTGATTCTCTCATACAAAATTAACAATTGGACATTATTTTTGATATTGCATTTTCAAGCACTGAAATTCAAAATAAACTATTTTGACATGACACTGGTTTTATGTTGGGAAATATTACTAAGAAAAATTAAATAATTTCAAATGTTTCTTTGACATAAGTATTCAACCAATGTGCTGTGGAACCTCCCATTTCACACAGATGAAATTTCCCCAATGAGGACACAACTATGTTACCATTCACCTACACCTGTGAACAATTCAAGTTGCTGTTACATTTTCTGGATAAAATCCCCACTCTTGAGGGATCATTGGTCAGTCTGTGAATCTGAAGGGAAATTAAGAGCATTCTTCAGAATGTGGTGTGATAAAGCATCACAAATACCCCAATTAGGAAAAGGGGAAAAATATTATCCAAGTGTTTTGATGTCAGAGTGATTATGGTTGGATCAATAATTGAAACTACGAGACACCACCCAGAAACTGTCCCTCAAAATAAAGCACACAAACTTGTACGTGACTCCCACGGTATTCAGTGATAGGGACCCAAGAGACCCACAAGAATATTTATAATTGAATAAAAATAAAATAAAAATACAAATATGTTAAGAATTTTGCTGTGGATTTGCTATATGCTATTTAGTAAAGAGAACATTTATGCTGACACTGATGTGATAAAAATAATTTGTTTTCTGATTCAATAATGCATATTTTGCCTTGACCAATGTGTGACTGTGGGAGCGCAACGTTAGATCTTACCGGTTTGTAAGCTAAAGATCTGAGCTGTGGAAGTTTGCTGGCTAAAGAAACAAAACATAAAAATGGAAAGTAGAAATGTCTGCCAAGATGAAAAAAGCAAGAATTTGTAAAAATAATATAATATGTGGCCTTGACAAACATCCTTAGTAAAGTTGTTGAGCAGCAGCATGAGAAGAGTGATAAACTTTAATATTACAATGACAGCAGCAGCAGCATGGTAGCATCAAGGAATGAAGGGGAGGAAAACCATGAAGAACTAGTTCCAACAGCAGCTGGCAGTGAGGCTTTGTAATTGCAGGTAAGAATTGTTGGATCCAAATACCAAGCTTCTGTTCATCATAGTAGATTAAACTTACTTGGAAACTTATTTGGAAAATGTTGTCAAAAATCATTATTATCAGCCTATATCTTAAGATGTGGAAAATCATGTAAGTAGTCCTTAAAAGAACATGCTTCATAAAAAAAAAAAAAACTCAAACCTGGGATGAAATTCAACAGTAGGACAATGATCACAAACCCAAGGTCAGTTACAAGGTACATGCTTATAATAACCTAACATGAATATTAAGACTGTCTCAAGGAATGTTTCATTAAGATTATTATTTTTTTTAAATTGAATCATAATACATTTCTTCAGTGTACTAGAAAATGGAGGGAGCACTACAAACTCTGGGTATGAGTGTCTGCTCAACAATTTTAAAGAATAGTCAAAGTATCCTGCAAGTCTTGAATTTGTATGGGAGTTGACCAGAAAAGTAGGAAAGGCCAAGCTTATTATATGTTATTATTAATGCGTTCAAATAGAAATAAAAATTGCATAAATGGATAGATGGAAAGACAATTTTCTAAACTATGGAAATGTAGAAATCTACAATAATTTAAAACAACAATGTATACAAATACATTTCCCTTTTAAATATGATAGCTATTTAGTGGTCAACTACAGGCATTTAGGATGAATGATTCTTAATATGCCTGTGGTCTGTGTTTAAATTGATAACTAAAGTGAAAGTGTGATGTCAAGGCCAATTAAAAGCTACAATTCCTCTCCCCTAAAAGGCCTATTAAAAAAAACTACTGCTGGACGCAGGACATCATCTTCATGTCATTACAGCTGTGAACAAACTAACTGGCTGTGAATATTTGGAGCTCCAGTGTGTAATTAGCCCTGATAATATAAGATGAGTCTAAATGATGGAGCAGATGCAGACGGTGTATATCTGCCCCAGTTTAAAGACTGACATGTCCTTGGCCGGACATGTCGGTCTTTAAACTGGGGGTCAACTTGGCAATTGTAATAAACATGCTGTGACCTCTTGATTTGTTTAACTTGTCTGTGATGCACTGTAGTATTGGCCTGTCAGCTCTATGATGGTTATGTGAGTGATACTTAAGTTTTAACTGAGGTCTGAGCAGGGCCGATTCTAGGCACATGCACCATAAGCGGTTGCTTAGGGCCCCCGACTGCAGGGGGCCTCCAACCAATAGGGAGCCCCTGACCGACATGTGAGAGGGGTATCCAAATTAGGCTTTGCTTAGGGCCCCCAAAAGGATTGAGTGTGAGTGTGTGAAACATTAGACAGCAAATCAGAGAAAAATTTAAGAAATGCTAAACATCTGACCAGAATTCTGACCATACTGTAGAGTTTGTCTTAAATAAAATAACATGGAATGTTTTTTTATCATTGATGTTTTTGACCAAATCTTTGAGGAGCATTCTTGACCACAAACGAGGAGGGACTACCATTGGAAAAATGTTTTAACTGACTGTATAGACAAAAATGTTCAGCATTTGTAAAGACTAAAACATATTTGAGACATTTCAAATATGCGAAGGCTCACCAAATACAGTTCTGGCGGGCACAGACTCTCGGTTGAGCCAGAAGGAGACCTGGGAAAGGATCACTGTCATGATGCAGGGCAGGTAAGTCTGGATCACAAAGTAGCCAATCTTCCTCTTCAGGTGAAAGTGGGCTGTCATGACAGTGTATTCACCTGACAACAGGGAAGAAATAGAAAAACATACAGATGAGATTGTGTAATAATTCTATCTTTGTACACAAATGTTTCAAGAGATTTCAGTCAGCCTGGTATGGTTACTCAGATTCAAAACTTGCTACTAGTATGTGCTTTTTCAATCCTTTACCTAAAGACATTTGATGTGAGCATGCTAATGCTTGATTATTTTGGTCTGGACTAACCAGTGCTTGATTTAATGGTCTCTGTCCCAACACTACGGCCCTGAAGGTGATACTGGTTTAGTCTTGATCCCTCCTCTGCTACATCCAATGACGTTGATGCATTTTGGGTCCAAATGTATGTCACCTCCGCCATTGTGTAGGCATCTGCAGAGATTAATAAAAGTAAGAGTAAATTCTGTGCCCCCTACATAACAAGAGACAGATAGGGATTATGCAGGTTTTTCAAGAAGGGACATGAATAGAAAAATGTGGAACATGTCTTGGTCTACAAATAAACAACAGGCCTTTAATGATGCAATTATGCCCAGGCTTGTGCAAAACAAAACACTGTGTCCACTTTAATCTTTGATAATGTAGGTAAAAAGTTGACCCTCATATTGACTGCATCACCCAAAAGGTGACATGATGTTATCACATTATGTTATAGATAAGCTCTTTTTTAGTTTCTGCTAGAAAAGTATTTTGTTGTTTTTTGTGTCTGTCTGACTCTTGTGAATCCATTTGTATAAGAAATTGAATCAAAGGTGATGTGTTCTGCATTTCCTTAGAATAAAATGCAGAGCAAAAGACACAAACATTTTTTTTATAGTACATATAATCTATTGTAACTGTTTGAGCAAAAATTTTATACATTTCTGTCTGGGGGGATGCTAGACAGGGAGGTTGTCAACTGTGAATTAGTTCAAAGTTGACAGTGGCTGTTTTCTGAAAGGTATCTTGTCACAAAAATGTGTCTCTGGATCACAAAGATGTGTGTATATTTTTCTTTACAACCCACGTAAAGCTATTGATCAAAAGATTAGCTAAGTACAGTTGCTGTAAACATTTCTATGGCAGCACATTGATGCCAGAATTTTTTTTTTTTGTGAGTCATATACATGAAATGTCAAAATAGTATTTTATTTAGTATTTTATCAGAAAGAGTCACATACACTCAATTAGTGTTTGGTAGCATTGCCTTTAAATTGTTTAACTTGGTTCAAACATTACGGGTTGCCTTAACAAGCTTCCCACAATAAGCTGGATTAATTTTGGCCCATTCCCCCTGGCAGAGTTAGGTTTCTAGGCCTCCTTGTTCGCACACACACCTTTTAAGTTCTGCCCACAAATTTTCTATAGGATTGTGGTCTATTTTCTATAGGATTCAAGGCTTTGTGATGGCCACTCCAATACCTTGTCTTCGTTTTCCTTAAGCCATTTTGGCTCTACGTTGGAAGTGATTGTCTATTTGGAAAACACATTTGCAACTTTAATTTCCTGACTGAAGTCTTTGAGATGTTGCTTCAATATATCCATATAAGTTTCCTTCCTCAATTTTTTTGCACCAGTCCCTCCTGCAGCAAATCACCCCCACAACATGACGCTGCCACCCGCGTGCTTCACAGTTGGAATGGTATTCTTTGGTTTGCAAGCCTCCCCCCTTTTCCTCCAAATATAATTTGCTATCCTATCAATATGGGCCAACATTTCTAAAGAATGCTTTCAGCACCTTGTTGAATCAATGCCATGTAGAATTAAGGCAGTTCTGAAGGCGAAAGGGGGTCAAACACAATATTAGTATGGTGTTCCTAATAATCCTTTAGGTGAGTGTATATATATATATATACAGGTGCTGGTCATAAAATTAGAATATCATCAAAAAGTTGATTTATTTCAGTAATTCCATTCAAAAAGTGAAACTTGTATAATGTATACATTCATTCCACACCACCTGGTGCTAAACTCTAATCAGCTAATTAACCCAAAACACCTGCAAAGGCCTTTAAATGGTCTCTCAGTCTAGTTCTGTAGGCAACACAATCATGGGGAAGACTGCTGACTTGACAGCTTTCCAAAAGACGACCATTGACACCTTGCACAAGGAGGGCAAGACAGAAAAGGGCATAGCTAAAGAGACTGGCTCTGTGTCCAAGCACATTAATAGAGAGGCGAAGGGAATGAAAAGATGTGGTAGAAAAAAGTGTACAAGCAATAGGGATAACTGCACCCTGGAGAGGATTGTAAAACAAAACCCATTCAAAAATGTGGGGGAGATTCACAAAGAATGGACTGCAGCTGGAGTCAGTGCTTCAAGAACCACCACGCACAGACGTATACAAGACATGGGTTTCAGCTGTCGTATTCCTTGTGTCAACCCACTTTTGAACAAGACACAGCATCAGAAGCGTCTCGCCTGGGCTAAAGAAGAAAAGGACTGGACTGCTGCTGAGTTATGTTCTCTGATGAAAGTAAATTTTGCATTTCCTTTTGAAATCAAGGTCCCAGAGTCTGGAGGAAGAGAGGAGAGGCACAGAATTCACGTTGCTTGAAGTCCAGTGTAAAGTTTCCACAGTCAGTGATGGTTTGGGGTGCCATGTCATCTGCTGGTGTTGGTCCACTGTGTTTTCTGAGGTTCAAGGTCAACGCAGCCGTCTACCAGGAAGTTTTAGAGCACATGCTTCCTTCTGCTGACCAACTTTATAGAGATGCAGATTTCATTTTCCAACAGGACTTGGCACCTACACACAGTGCCAAAGCTACCAGTACCTGGTTTAAGGACCATGGTATCCCTGTTCATAATTGGCCAGCAAACTCGCCTGACCTTAAACCTATAGAAAATCTGTGGGGTATTGTGAAGAGGAAGATGCATTACGCCAGACCTTAACCATGCAGAAGAGCTGAAGGCCACTATCAGAGCAACCTGGGCTCTCATAACACCTGAGCAGTGCCACAGACTGATCGACTCCATGCCACGCCACATTGCTGCAGTAATTCAGGCAAAAGGAGCCCCAACTAAGTATTGAGTGCTGTACATGCTCATACCTTTCATTTTCATAATTTTCAGTTGGCCAACATTTAAAAAAAAAAGTAATAATAAAAAAGTAATAATTAATATTCACATTTTCTGAGATACTGAATTTGGGATTTTCATTAGTTCTCAGTTATAATCATCACAATTAAAATAAATAAACATTTGAAATATATCAGTCTGTGTGTAATGAATGAATATAATATACAAGTTTCACTTTTTGAATGGAATTACTGAAATAAATCAACTTTTTGATAATATTCAAATTTTATGACCAGGTCTCTTAATTTTTTCCGGAGCTGTATAAGTTTGTGTGTGTTTTAATGTGTAACTATGTACAATAACAGAAATGTTCAATGACACTGTAATTTATAATTCTTTTCAATTGCATTTTTGAGATATCTACAAAGGTCCTAAATCTCAGAAACAAATTGGTAAATGATCTATTGTATGACATATCCTTAAAACCTTTCCATATGTTACAATAGCGTAGTACAAATGGCAAATTAAGGGATGAGAAGGGCAAAGACTCAGATTCAATATATATTAACAAACATTTGTACAGTAAAGATTTTAAAAATTTACAAATTAAAAAAGCAAGAATGAGGAGAGGAGCTTACAGCTGCCAAACTTCAGTGGACAAGAGTGGGAATCCATAGGGAAGTCTTCAAGGTGCATGGGACATTCTGCCTGGACCGTTAACCTAAATGAATCCAAACAAGCAAACACAGGATTTCATATTACCCCAGAATGTACCTTGTATCCTCTCTACTATGCTGAGAACCTGTATGTACAGTACAATATACAGTGGGGCAAAAAAGTATTTAGTCAGCCACCAATTGTGCAAGTTCTCCCACTTAAAAAGATAAGAGAGACCTGTTATTTTCATCATACTCAACTATGAGAGACAAAATGAGAAATAAAAATCCAGAAAATAATTTTTTTTATGAATTTATAGGTAAATTATGGTGGAAAATAAGTATTTGGTCAATAACAAAAGTTAATCTCAATACTTTGTTATATACCCTTTGTTGGCAATGAGGTCAAACGTTTTCTGTAAGTCATCACAAGGGTTTCACACACTGGTGCTGGTATTTTGGCGCATTCCTCCATGCAGATCTCCTCTATAGCAATGATGTTTTAGGGCTGTGGCTGGGCAACACAGACTTTCAACTCCCTACAAAGATTTTCTATGGGGTTGAGATCTGGTGACTGGCTAGGCCACTCCAGGACCTTGAAATGTTTCTTACGAAGCCACTCCTTCATTGCCCGGGCGGTGTGTTTGAGATCATTGTCATGCTGAAAAACCCAGCCACGTTTCATCTACAATGCCCTTGCTGATGGAAGGAGGTTTTCACTCAAAATCTCACGATTCAAGGCCCCATTCATTCTTTCCTTTATACAGATCAGTTGTCCTGGTCCCTTTGCAGAAAAACAGCCCCAAAGCATGATGTTTCCACCCCAATGCTTCACAGTAAGTATGGTGTTCTTTGGATGCAACTCAGCATTCTTTCTCCTCCAAACACGACGAGTTGAGTTTTTACCAAAAAGTTCTATTTAGGTTTCATCTGACCATATGCCATTCTCCCAATCCTCTTCTGGATCATCCAAATGCTTTCTAGGAAACCTCAGACGGCCTGGACATGTACTGGCTTAAGCAGGGGGACACATCTGGAACTGTAGGATTTGAGTACCTGGAGGCATAGTGTGTTACTGATGGCAGCCTTTGTTACTTTGGTCCCAGCTCTCTGCAGGTCATTCACTACGTCCCCCCATGTGGTTCTGGGATTTTTGCTCACCGTTCTTGTGATCATTTTGACCCCACGGGGTGAGATCTTGCGTGGAGCCCCGGTTCGAGGGAGATTATCAGTGATATAAATGTCTTCCATTTTCTTATAATTGCTACCACAGTTGATTTCTTCACACCAATCTGCTTACCTATTGCAGATTCATTCTTCCCAGCCTGGTGCAGGTCTACAATTTTGTTTCTGGTGTCCTTTGACAGCTCTTTGGTCTTGGCCATAGTGGAGTTTGGAGTGTGACTGTTTGAGGTTGTGGACAGGTGTCTTTTATACTGATAACAAGTTCAAACAGGTGCCATTAATACAGGTAACAAATGGAGAACAGAGGTGCCTCTTAAAGAAGAAGTTACAGGTCTGTGAGAGCCAGAAATCTTGCTTGTTTGTAGGTGACCAAATACTTATTTTACAGAGGAATTTACCAATAAATTCATTAAAAATCCTACAATGTGATTTTCTGGATTTATTTTTCTCATTTTGTCTCGCATAGTTGAAGTGTTCCCTATGATGAAAATTACAGGCCTCTCTCATCTTTTTAAGTGGGAGAACTTGCACAATTGGTGGCTGACTAAATACTTTTTTGCCCCACTGTACACTTATTATTTTTATATGATAACATTGTGTGCAGTTGATGTAAATACTGGTTTTGGCTGCTGCACAGAAATCACCATGTCCTAAAACCTAAAGATGGCTTTGTTAAATTTGTAATCTGTTAGCTCATTAAGCTAAGGATATTAACAAACAAGCAGATGATACCTCATCGTGTACAGCAATGTTCCATTGTCCATGATCCGAAGCAGCTTGTTGGGCATGGTCATATTGTGAGCCACAGACTTCTTCCCATTGTGGAAGAAGGTGTCAGGCGTCCAGATCTTACTGGCCATTAAGTTGTTCAAGCGTAGAATATTCATGGGCCCGTTGAACTTCAGACGTTCATCAATCCAGCTCTGGCGGAAGAACACATCCACAGTGTACTCCTGATAAAGAAAATAATACAAAAGACAACTTTAGCAAAACTTTAGTTATGATGCAGCTGCAGGTACACCTACTACAGCAGCAAAACTTGTCATGATTAAGTATATTGAAACAAAAAGGCTCCAACAAAACATCTGCTGTATGCTCCAGTGAACCAGCGTTTGAAGTACTTTTTCTGTATTTTGCAGTCATATATTCTTATTTTAATTTTAACATGATGCCCAGTTCATGCTGATGAGAAAAATAATGACCGCATGATGCTGCAACCACCATAGTTTTCTGTAGCAATGGTGTGTGTTGAGGAATGGGTGGTTTTAGGTTTGAGCCACACTTTGTGTTTAGTCCAAAAAGCTCTATTTTGGTTTTATCTGACCACAAACACTTTTACCCCTCTTGTGCTTTCAGATTACATTTTGATTAATGGCTTCTTTCTTGCCATCCCCCTATACAGACCATTTTTATACAAAGCTCTTGATATGATTGATCGGCACACTTCTACTCCACTTCCAGACATTGAACTCTGTAGCTCCTTCAAAGTGATTATTGGCCTCAATGGCTTCTCTCACATGGCAACTTTCTGTTTAAGCGCAGAATTTTGAGGGATAGCTTTTTCTTTGCAGTGCCTGGGTGTTGTGATGCAGCTTCCACTTTGTCATTATTATTGTCTCCATTGATGATGGCCCTACTGGAGGTGTACAGAAGCGTCTTGTCTGTTTAAGTACAAGCGAGTACATGAAAACTCAGACTCTGGTGGTGCTTTCTTCCTGCAGCAAGACAAGGACCCAAAAATGTTCTTCCATTAGTTCATCAGAGCTAAAACAGTTCTACACATGTAAATCCAAGTAAACATGCCAAGCCTTGTCAAGGCAAATACCCTGAAAAAAAATCTAAGAAAATATACTTTAACCTGTTTGATTTCAAATCCAAACTTTTCCAAACAAATAAAAACACTTTACTGTCTTATAGGGGTTGGACCGCCAAGAGATCAGAGGTGGCAGAATAAAGAGCTTGGGTAAGAATTTAGGAATTCGGAATGGCTTGAAGGTTGGTGGTGGAAGTTCCCTTTGCTGCTCTGTAAACAAGTACTATGGTCATTTAGTGGATGCAAAGCATCAACAAGTTTGAATGCTAGGTAGTTTGCTATGTTCTGGATAAGCTGAAGCAGTTTAATCACAGGCAGAGAACCCGACAGTACCAACAGTGAGTTGTAATACTCAAGCCAAGAGATGTGCCTGGATTACCTACACCGTTTCTTACGTGAGGTAAGGTCGTAATTTACGAATGTTGTAGTGCATGAAACTACATTTGCAAATCATTACCTTGATGTTTGTGGAGAACGACAGGGTGTTGTCCAGGGTCACCTCATGGAGTAATCTTTATAAATAGATCTTAAAACACAACTTTTAAGCTCTGCTTTTCTCCCGGGTGCTTTCAAATTTTTTATTGCTGAGTTGCTTTAGTTCATGATTTATTTTCTTTGCATTCTACTTTATTTGTCTAATTGTCTTTGTATAGTTTTTATTTATTTTCCTGCAAAGTGCCATTTCTAAAATTAGCTTTATAAATTGAAGATTGACTTGACTACAGATTTATAGTCTAATTGTAATATAATTATTTTGTCTAACACTGTCACACTGACTGAATGCCAGAGACCTATTTAGGGATCACAATACACAGACATTGAAATAGAAGTAATATGTTTGCAGACACAAACAACAGGGAACAGCAGGGATCCTGTCAAATATATCAAAGAAAGAGAGAGAGAGCCCATCCTTGACATTGAGAAGGGTAGGCATAGGAAAACATGGCTTCATGTAGAAGAAAGACTGTGCAAACCCTGCAGCACAGTAGAACCTTAGACAGCATAGCATTTCATGACAAAATGTTCACATTTTTTAAGTTTAAAAACGACTTTCTGCAAATTTGAGGCTATTAATCAGGGTTTCCAAACCTCTCAGATGAGAATAGGCTACACATCCTTTTGAAAGAGAACACAGAAAGCTTTGGATTGGTATGCACAACATTGCTGCATGCCAAAAAATAAGGGATTGTGCATTACACACCAACAAACATAAATCGGTTGTGATTAGGGGTTAAGGTCAGCCGGTAGTCCAGAACTGAATCCTGGAGAAATAAACCATTGCTGTGTGATGGTCCAAATGACATAAGCTGGGTAATGGACCAAATGACAATAAGCTGTTCAGTGGTCCAAATGACAATGGCTGTTCAGTGGTCCAAAGGACAATGACTGTGTAGTGGTCCTAATGACATTCGCTGTGCAGTGGTCCTAATAAAATTCACTGTTTAGTGGTCAAAATGACAATCGCTGTGTAGTGGTCCAAATGACATTCTCTGTGTAGTGGTCCAAATGACACTCTCTGTGTAGTGGTCCAAATGTCAATCGCTGTGTAGTGGTCCTGATGACAATCGCTGTGTAGTGGTCCTGATGACATTTGCTGTTTAGTGGTCCTGATGACATTCGCTGTGTAGTGGTCCAAATAAAAATCGTTGTGTAGTGGTCCTAATGACATTCGCTGTGTAGTGGTGCAAATGTAAATCGCATTTTAGTGGTTTAAATGACAAGCGCTGTGTTGTGGTCCAAATGACTATCATTGTGTAGTTGTCCAAATGACATTCACTGGGTAGTGGACCAAATGACCATCACCATGTAGTGGTCAACATAATTATCGCTGTGTAGTGGTCCAAATTACATTCTCTGTGTAGTGGTCCTAATGACATTTGCTGTGTAGTGGTCCTAATAACATTCGCTGTGTAATGGTCCAAATGAAAATTGTTGTGTAGTGGTCCTAATGACATTCGCTGTGAAATTATCCAAATAAAAATTGTTGTGTAGTGGTCCTAATGACATTCGCTGTGTAATGGTCCTAATGACATTTGCGGTTTTGTGGTCCTGATGACATTTGCTGTGTAGTGGTCCAAATGAAAATCGTTGTGTAGTGGTCCTAATGACAATCTGTTCAGTGGTTCAAATAACAATCGCTGTGTAGTAGTCCAAATGACAGTTGCTGTGTAGTGTTACAAAAGCAAACCTTTGTGTAGTGGTCCTAATGACAATAGCTGTTTAATTGTCCTGATGACATTCGCTGTTTAGTGATCCTAAAGACATTCACTGTTTAGTGGTCCTGATTACAATCGCTGTGCAGTGGTTCAAATGACAATCACTGTGTAGTAGTCCAAATGACAATCATTGTGTAGTGTTACAAAAGCAAACCATTGTGTAGTGGTCCTGATGACATTCACTGTTTAGTGGTCCTAATGACATTCGCTGTTTAGTGGTCCTTATGACATTTGCTGTTTAGTGGTCCTAATGACATTTGCTGTTTAGTGGTCCTAATGACATTTGCTGTTTAGTGGTCCTGATGACATTTGCTGTTTAGTGGTCCTGATGACATTCACTGTTTAGTGGACCTTATGTCAATCGCTGTGTAATGGTTTAAATGAAAATTGTTGTGTAGTGGTCCTAATGACATTCGCTGTTTAGTGGTCCTGATGACATTCGCTGTTTGGTGGTCCTAATGACATTTGTTGTGTAGTGGTCCTGATGACATTCGCTGTTTATTGGTCCTGATGACATTCGCTGTTTAGTGGTCCTAATGACATTCGCTGTTTAGTGGTCCTGATGACATTCGCTGTTTAGTGGACCTTATGTCAATCGCTGTGTAATGGTTTAAATGAAAATTGTTGTGTAGTGGTCCTAATGACATTCGCTGTTTAGTGGTCCTGATGACATTCGCTGTTTGGTGGTCCTGATGACATTCGCTGTTTATTGGTCCTGATGACATTCGCTATTTAGTGGTCCTAATGACAATCGCTTTGTTGTAGTCCTAATGACATTCGCTGTTTAGTGGTCCTGATGACATTCGCTGTTTAGTGGTCCTTATGACATTCGCTGTGTAGTGGTCCTAATGACTTTCGTTTTGTAGTAGTCCTAATGACATTCGCTGTTCAGTGGTCTTAATTACATTAGCTGTTTAGTGGTCCTGATGACATTGGCTGTTTAGTGGTCCTAATGACATTCGTTGTGTAGTGGTCCTAATGACATTGGCTGTTTAGTGGTCCTGATGACATTCGCTGTTTGTTGGTCCTAATGACATTCGTTGTGTAGTGGTCCTAATGACATTTCCTGTTTAGTGGTCCTGATGACATTCGCTGTTTAGTGGTTCTAATGACATTCGCTGTGCAGTGGTCCAAATGAAAATCGTTGTGTAGGGGTCCTAATGACATTCGCTGTTTAATGGTCCAAATGACAGTCGCTGTGTAGTGGTCGTAATAACTATGTTTTTTATACCTAGGCCCAGAGAGACAGGCTACTAAAAACAGGCTACAATATGTAAATGGATTGGAAACCTAAAGTATGAAATCTATGACAGATTAGATTATATGTTATTGTATGACTATAGTAAGACAATGTGGTCATGTGTGTCCAACATTTTAGGGTCCCATATTGATGGAAATCTACTTTCTTTACCACTGATTTTTCTTTTTTTATTACTATCATTGTTGTTTATCATAACAATAATTTCATGTTAATTTAAATGTGTAATTATTTCCTGTACAATATTACATCTGATAATAAAACAACTTCAATCTAATTAAAAAGATTGGGCTGGAGCTGAATAGGGGTGGTAGGTAATCTATTGGTCAGAGCATTTGACCAATAATCAAATGTTGCTCCATTTCATTTCAAGCCTAGGTGTCCCAGAGCATGTCAGTTAACCCTAACAGCTCCCAGGTCACAAGTGAGAATGTGATCACAGTGAATATATCTGGTAAAATAAGTGACACTATCAAAGAACATTATTAAATCAGTGCGATGACCCAAGTGTGAATTTATCCACAGTGAGCTTGAATGAATTTTACATGGGCCATTTCTTGTTCTTTTTTAAGGTCCAGGCTTGGTCTTGACCATTTCCCCCTCTTCTTTATGGTTTAAATATTTGAGAGAAGGCTGAAATGGGCTGCGAGAAAGTGATGAAGGTGGAAACTGAGAAAAGCTTTTAAGGCCCAGCAGGTTCCAGCCTGGAGCTCAGAGAGCCAGGCAAAAGGAAAGGATGGTGGTGGGGAGAGAAGAAAAAGAAAGACAGATACAAAGAAAAAGGGAAGACTGTAATATAAAAGATTATATAGATGGTGTTAGTTTGTGAGTGTGAGTGTGCATGTCTGTGTGAGTGCGTGCATGCCTGCGTGTGTGTGTGCGTATCCTGGGTACAAAGGGGGAAGTGGAAGCGGATTCTAAGAAAGCTATCTAAAAATATATATTTTACACCTGGGTATCCAATAGCAACAAAGAAAAACAAAGTGATCATGCAATCCCATGAAGAACAATCTCAATTTAAAGGTCACATTTTAATGACTAATGTTAACTACGAGCTTAAATACAAAATTAATAAAAATAAATACAGAAATACTGTATGTTGATCTATAAAACCAGCAGAATAATTTACTATAAGTGCCACATCACAGTAATCCATTAATATATTATACTGTGCCTGGCATAACACTTACCATGTCTGTGTCTGACACTGGACCGAGACTTGTGACATAAATATCAGTCTTCACCTCTGTCACTCGATCTGTAAAACATACACATAAAAACAATACATATTTTTAATGATCCTGTTTGCGAATGTCTTTGACAACTACTACTGTAATAACTCTTTTGAAAATTTTATCTTTTTAGACATCTGCTCATTTGTCAACAAGGTATCCGCTTGCAAATCCCCTGATATATTTTTTTTCTGAGAACTGAAAGGTACATCTTGAATGAGGTGTGGTTGAGATCAATCCAACCACTGAAAGCAATGATTTCACATTAAACTTAGAGTACTGCTGTCATGGCAACGCTTTGTCCATGATGCCACATTTAAATTCGCTTAACGCTCACTCCACAGTGAGTAAATGTTAAGCGCTACTGAAGTCGTGACAGGCAGTAGCTAGGATATACCACCATCCACACTCTTATGACTGAGATTCAGTATCTGTCCCTTTTTCAGTCTAGGCCATTCAACTTAACATTCCTCAAACTTGCCATTCTCTTCATAGAACATAGACTTTTACTTCTAATAATGTTGAACAATGTATGTCATCAACCACTATCTTATAAGTTACAGATGGGAATTACTTTTGGTTGACCAACTTGGACCAGACATTAATAAACCAGTTCTAAAAGTTCCTAGAATCCACATCAACCAATAAAATTTGCCAAAGTTTATGCACATGATCAAATAATACTCCTAAATTAGCATTATGCTATAAGATGCAGCTGAGATTGATTACTTGCATGGACAATATTAGAATGAACCACATTTACGACCTAATGATCACTGACTCCATGATTTGTCCTAGTTTTCTTTTTTACAAATTCCCAGTTTAACCATTTATTGGAGACATGCACAACAATACCTTTACAGGTGGCTTTAGGTTCTGCTCCTCTGGAATAATGTCATATGTCAAGGTCTGGGTAGATTAGATGGTAAGTGAATAATCAGTTCTTCAGATCTCATTGTGAATGTGTTGGATGCAGGAGAAATGGGCAAGAGTAAAAACCTGAGCGACTTTGGCAAGGCTCAAATTGTTGTGGCCAGACAACTGGGTCAGAGCATCTCTGAAATGGCAAGGCTTGTGGGGTGCTACCAGTCTGCAGTGGTGAGTACCCACCGACATTAGTCTGAGGAGGGACAAACCACAAACCAGCAACATGGTGTTGGCTCATCAGTGGCTGAGGGCAATGAAGGCTCTCCTGTCTGGTCCAAACAGACAGAATGTCAACTGTGGCACAAGTCACAATTATTTTTAATGATGGTTATGGGAGGAATGTGTCACAACACACAGAGCACCACACCCTGCTGTAGTGCTGCAAAGCCACAGACCAGTTAGAGTCTCCATGATGACCCCTGTCTACCATCGACAGCGCCTACAATAGGCACGTAAGCATCGGAACTGGATTTTGGAGCAGCGGAAAAACGTCACCTGGTCCGATGAGCCCCATTCTGTTTTACACGACATGGACTGTCGTGTGCAAGTGTGCCGTTTACCTGGGTAAGTGAAGGCACCAGGATGCATTGTGGGAAGACTACTAGCCGGTGAAGGGAGTTTGATGCTCTTGGCAGTGTTCTGCTGCTAAACGTCGTTGCAGGCCAGGTACACCCTTTCATGACAATGGAATTCCCTGTACATTGTTCGGGAATGGTTTAAGGTACCTGGAGAAGAGTATTGCCCTGGCCTCCAAATTCCCCATATCTCATTTTGATTGATCATCTGTGGGATGTGCTGGAACAACAAGTCTGATCCACGGTGGCTTCACCTCGCAACTTACAGGACTTGAAGGATCTACTGATAATGTCTTGGTGCCAGACACCACAAGACACCTTCAGGGTTCTTGCAGAGTCCATGCCTCGGTGGGTCAGCGCTGTTTTGGTGGTAGGCAGAGGACCAGCATCATATCAGGTAGATGGTCATAATGTTTTGACTCATCAGTGTATTTACTGTTAACGCATCTAGTGTATTTAATGTTAATGCATCTTTCTGTAAACCCCTTTGGCAGGGATGGGAATACTGGTGCACAACAGTTATTTGGTACTGAAAGATCATACATTTTTCCCGAAAACACTTTTACTTTTCATCCAGAAATGGACAATTAAAAATGAGAAAATATTTTCTTTGAGAGTTGTCTAGGTATAACTCGTCAAGGACTCATCATCAATTGTTTGATCATCATTGTTTACATTCTACACTGGTTATAGACCAAGACAAGCAGAAATCTCAAATACACCCACAATTCTAATTTGACCTACTTTATTGAAACATAATGGTTGGTGGAGATAAAGTCTAACATTTGATTAAGGAATACAACTACATATTTCAGCATAGGGCTAAGCGGGACAGTTTGCCAGATAATATGTAGCAATGCATCACATGAAAAGACTTTGTTGACTTTTATTGGTAGATGCCATTTTAACTGTACACGTTGCTGTGTTTCACAAGTATGGCATCATTAGGTTTATGAAAAGAAACAAACAACAATATATGGAATGTAATTAGAAAGAATCAGTTGTATCTAATTAACTCTTGTTTCAGATTACATTATGCAAAATTTGTGGAGCCCTGGAATAACTCAACCATGGTCTACATTGACATAACTCAACAGTGTAACAATGCTTTATTTTTATTGTATTTAATCCCATTATCAGTTTATTTTTAAATGAATTGTCATCTCATAGGCCCAGAATGTGTGTCTTTTTACATCTGTTATAAGTGAATTTGCTGACCTTGTTAACAAAATAACAGGAGCTACTTATTTCTAGACTACACTGACCAGTCAAAAACTGCCAGCTTGGATTTAAGCTAACATATTCAAAACGGATCACTATTGTGAGATTCAAAAATGTCTCAGTGAATATAATCAGATTTCTCATAAATAAAATAATTTCACAGTACACATCTGGCGCAACTGTTTTCATTCAGATTCCCTTCAGATAAAAAACAACTGCTTGACTAGAATTATTCTGTTCTGCCATCTTAAAATAATATATTTAACTAGATAAACAAAAATATGTAAATGTAAATTATAGCAACTTATCGGCTATTTTAGGACCCATGACAAGTTATAACCACAGTAAGTCCTTATTAAACATGTCACGACAGCATATTCAATCACACCAATGCCTTCAGCGTAGGCTGTAATGGGATCAGTGATCTTTAATGGACCAGGACTTATAAATCACACCACCCACAGCCAGTGTGGTCAGCTCATGGATCAATAAGAAGCCAAAAGCAGTTTGTGCTTGCCTTCAAATAATATGGGGAGGCTCAGTACCATTGCAAGGAAAATTACATCAAAACAAGTTGTGAACTGCAAATGTCTAAAGGTTTTTAGTCTCAAATATCAATTCCTTCCCTTCTGCATGGGAATTTCCAGAAAAGCCTAGTGACATCATGATAATCATATTTTTACAGTAGGTATTCCATATTTCTTTAGCTTTCTTGTTCATTCTGTAGCTAGCTGTGGCTGAGATTAATATGTACAAATAACATCCAGCGTCTGTACTGCTCATCAGAACTGGAACAGTGAGAACCACTCTTGGGAGCTAT
This sequence comes from Esox lucius, assembly GCF_011004845.1. Lineage (NCBI taxonomy): Eukaryota > Metazoa > Chordata > Actinopteri > Esociformes > Esocidae > Esox > Esox lucius. Next base: position 17,795,819 of record NC_047583.1, read on the forward strand.
TGAGGTATAGTGAATCAAATCGATACAGTGTGAGTCAAATATTACGAATATGTACCCAGAAACTCACACATAGCACAATTATTATTGTGAGCCAAACACACCGAAGCACTTTTTTTATTGACAATAACAGTTGAATAAAATGTATGTGTCGACTGTTTTTAATGCAAGCATTACAAATCAAACTTTAAAGTGATTACGTCAGCCTGAATAAAATAGCCTTGAATAGCTCTTCTTTTGCTGTTACACCACATAACACCACTTGACTGTGTTGCTGTCCTGGTAATATGGGTGATGCAAATGGAAGTACACAAATCCATTCTGACATGCTGGACCAGTTGTTTTGGAATATTAAAGATGCAGTCTGAGACTGTGATTACTAAAATCATGTTTAAACATTTGGGCTGGTTGTTGTTTATATGTGCATAATCTTTAAGTTAAATTGCCATGAAATTCCAGTTGGAAAAGTCAGTAGTTTTGATTTGGGGCACAAATAGTCCCGTATATACAGATATATCCTAAAGTGCTATTTGGTATGTATGCTTTTGTTGCAGCCCTATTCTGATTATAATCAAAGTCCTGCTGAGCAGGTGATGCAAAACCAGGAGAGTACGAGCAGGGCTGGAATAAAACCCTGCAGTGTGGGTTGGCCATCCCTTTGGTAAAGTGTATTCAAAAACCCAATGCATAACATTCAAATAAAACACAAAGCATGAAAGCATGTTTCATGATAAGGGATATATGAGGTGTTAGCTGCTTACCACCAAGTCCAGGTCGTAAACGGTTGTCATAGCCATCCAGAAGGCTGTCCAATATCCGGGTGAAGAGAGTGATATTGTTTTTGAAGGCATCTGAAGCATAGGCAGACAATTCCACTCTTGATCTGAGTGGGAGAATGATCAATTATTAACAGAGATTTTACATGATAATGTTTAAAAACTATTCCTGCATGATCACATTTTTCAAATAATTAAAAAAAACAATCAGCCTCTCCCTGGCAATTTCCTCTTGATAACATCTCTCCCTCTCTCTGTGTGTATGTGTGTGTAGCAGCTTTCTGTATGTGTGTCTAGTTTGAGCCAGATACCTTCAGCACGGTATATGGACAGCGCCATGGTTCTGAAATAGTTGGAGCTCGGTCGAGACAGGGCTGTGTACAGCACGACGCGGCTAAAAAGGTTTGTTTTGTAGCATAACATTATTGACCAAAATGTTACCGCACAATTGTCAGCTCCCACCCAAATTGTGTTATTTAAAAAACTAAATACTGTCAATTTGCGTCAGTGACAGCATCTTATTATAACAACCATTTAGATTTGTAAAAATGCAGTCGATGAGATTGGAATCAGAATGTTAATCAGTGTTCTTTAAGCTTCCAAACCGCGGCTTCTTTTGATGTTCACTGATGTCTACTTTTCTTAAGAAAATAGGCCTACAACGAAACTTACCTTGACTGCCAAAGAACCATCATTGAAAACAGCACCAATAGACAATGCGATAAGTTCCATCGCTTTCTCATCGCTGAAATCCAACCCTACAAAATGGGAGTACGTTCAGTAAAAGGAAATATTTAGATCTCGGTATTCCATTAATAAAGACATTCGATACAAATTCTGATGCATTATATTAATCCTGAATTATTGCCTTTTGTGAACAAATTAATGCAAACTATTTCTTAACGGTTTTCTGTAGGCTATACAAAGTAACATCAAATATACGCTTTGTTGCATATTCCATGTAAAGACGGTAGTCACATCAAATGAAGTGCCAACATGCAAACACAAAACACAAACCCTTCCAAGACAACTCGGATTTAGTCGTGTCAAAACATTAAGGGGCATACCTGACTCGCGCGAGGTGGCTACAGTATTTCACTGTTTGCTTGAGAGACAGATGTTAATTTCCGCCCAAGAGTGCTGGTAATCAACTAAATGTCTACATGCAGAATCCATGCAAAGATTAAAAAAAGCAAGTTTGACAATATTTGCAACCGAGACAAATGAAAAAACATCAAGGGTAGTGTGATGGAAATTCCATGTATCGACACTCTTAAAGGAGTAAGAAACAGTAGCCTACTGTCCACTCGTGTCAAAGTGCTCTGGTTCCCCGATGGATTATATTCGGTCCAACCTACATAACCACAAATTGATGCACCCGCGCGTCCAACTCAGTGTGGCTCGAGCCCCTGTAAAGTCTAAAGAAGACGTGCAAGGCAGATATAGCTTATGCTATAGACCCTAGAAATATACAGTAGCTTCTACCTATTTATCTGTCCGAATAAATATCGAACGTGATATCCAGTGACATAGATTTAGGTTGAGAGTTTAGCTTTCTCGAGTTTCGTTGCAAACGCTCACCATGTAGACGTTAGAACAAGGGTAGGAGCAAGAACGGGGCGAGGGTATGGGCGGAACTTATGAGCTATAAGAGACGGCATAACTTCGCATATCCCAATTAGCTCAGAAATGTACACCCTAAGATGTTGCTAAATTACTAATCAAATTAGTTTGTTTCTATGACGTCTGTGCACAACACACGATGCGAAATGCCAGATCTGTGTTTCAAGTGTGGTGAAGACGTTAGTAAACAGCCGTACCAACCACTGAGTACTGATATCATGGGTATTTCAAGAGTAGGGAACCTCCTCCAGTGATTTCTTTAAACTTTTTCGGTTGAAAACAGATATCCTAGTGCCTTGCATAGTTCAGTCCACTGACAATGTCATATTACTGAAGAAAAAACTTTAGTGACTATTTAATATATTTTTCTAAACACTAACACTCAAAATCAATTATTATATGGTGTCATTGGTTTTATGTTGGGAAATCTTTTTGTTTGAATATATATTCAAGTCCAACACATAATATGTGCCTACCACTTTCGCACACAGTGTCAGAATGATTTTGGTCCATTCTTCTGAGTAATGTAGATGGTTCACGTGCGTCAAAAGGCAAATTAATCTTCTTCACAATATCTAAGGACTTAATAAATAAATAAAACCGTGCTGATGTTAACAACCAGTGTCAGGTGTCAGGGTCATTGTGTCAGTTTTACTCTGTGACTAGTTAACTCTCTGTCTTCATTTCCAGTTGTACCATATATTGCATTTTTTTTTTTATTATCATGATATTTATTTTCTGCATTATGAAGGTATATTTTCAAATCACTGAACATATTCATAAAAAATAATTAAAATACACGTTAATGTTTTTTCCCAATACAGTCTAATTTTAGAAGAAAAAAATATTGTCCAAAAGTGTGTCATTAAGTTGTTTTCCTATATCTGAGAATTATTACATTATACCAAGGTATATACAAGGTAACACTCATCACAGAGGTCCTTGATGAAAACCTGATCCAGAGTACATTTGATTCAGGCAAAGAGTCATCTTTCAACACAACAACAACCCAAAGCACAATGCCTAGACAAAGCTGGAGTGGCTTCAAGACAAATCTGTGAATTTCCTTGAATACCCTGCAAAAGCATGGACTTGATTCCCATTGAACATCTGTGGGTTGACGTTACACTCCCCTTCCAATCTCACCTAGCATGAGAGGATCTACAAAGGAAAATAGGGTAATTTGGTCTCCTCAGACCACATCAATTCTTTCCTCATGCTCTTAGGGTCCTTCAGACGGCATTGTAATACAATATTTCACTTAGGAGTGGATTCAATCTGGTCACTCTCCCATATAGCCTTGATTGATGGGGTGCTACAGAAATGTCTGTCCTTATGGCAGGTTCTAACATCCCTGCAAAGAAATACTGAAGCTCTGTTAGAGTGGCCTTTGGGTGCTTGGTCACCTCCCTGACCAAGGCCCTTCTGTTCCAACAGCCAGCTCTAGGATGAGTCTTGGAGCCAAATGTATTCCATTTCACAATGATGGAGGCCACAGTTCTCCTGGGAAATTTTAATACTTAATAATTTTTTTATAACCTTTCCTAGATCTATGCTTCACCACAATTCTCTACAGAGGTCTACAGATATTCTTTGCTCTGACACACTGTGAAGTGTAGGTCCTTATGTAGGCATGGGGCATAAAATGTCACGTCAAGATCACCCAATTTAATTTACCACAGGTTGTTTCCAATCAAGTTCTAGAGACATCAGGAGTATGATCAGAGGACATAGGATGCATCTGAGCTCAATTTGGAGTGTCATAGCAAAAGGTTGGAATACTTTATATACACGTTTGTTTTGGGTCACTTAGAAATGTCCTTGTTTTCCATGAAAACATATATGAAATGAGTTTGAATAGGCAATAGCAAAATGAATAACAAAATAGTGATTGACAAAGTTAGAAATAATGATTTTTAATTGAAATAACAAATGTGTCCTTCAAACTTTGCTGCCGGGATGTAACTGCTGCAAATAATTCTCCATTTGCAGCAGTTACATCCCTGCAGACTTTTGGCATTCTACTTGTCAATTTGTTGATCCAATCTTAAAAGATTCCACCCCATGGTTCCTGAAGCACCCACAATTTGGACTGGCTTGATGGGCACTTTTTACATATCAAACGGCTCTCACAACAGCTCAATAGGGTTGAGATGCGTTGACTGTGCTGGCCATTCAGTTATAGACAGAATACCAGCTGACTGGCTCTTCCCTAAATAGTTCTTGCATAGTTTGGACCTGTGCTTTCAGTCATTGTCCTCTTAAAGTATGAAATTGTCTCCAATTAAGCACCGTCCATAGGGTATGGCATGGTGTTGCATCTTAATCTTGCCCAGTGTGCTATGGCTTTTTCTTTGTGACTCTAGAAGGCCAGCATCCCGAGTCGCCTCTTCACTGTTGACCTTGAGGCTGGTGTTTTGTGGGTTCTATTTTATGAAGCTGTGTCACAATCTGTGTCACAAACTAGACACTCAAATGTATTTGTCCTCTTGCTCAGTTGTGCACTGGGGCCTCCCACTCCTCTTTCTATTCTGGTTATGGATTGTTTGCTCTGTTCTATGAAGGGAATAGTACACAGTGATGTTCAAGATAATCAAAGTGATGTACAAGATAATCACAGTGATGACAAGATCATTTTCTTGGCAATGTCTCGCATGGACTAGCATTCATTTCTCAGAACAAGAATAGACTGATGAGTTTCAGAATGTTTTTTTTTGTTTCTGGCCATTTTGAGCCTGTAATTGAACCCACTATTACTGATACTCCAGATACTCAACTAGTCTTAAGAAGGCAAGTTTTATTGTTTCTTTAATCAGCACAGGAGTTTTCACCTGTGTTAACATAATTGCAAAAGGGTTTTCTTGTGACAACTGCGACCTCTGCTGGTTCACCTCCCCCTGCTGCGGGCGGGCTCCAGCGGTCGACGTCACCGGCCTTCTGACACCACCGTCTCATCATTCATTTCACCTGTGTCCCGTTTAGTGCACCTGTTCCTCATCATCGCTATCACCCCCGGTATATATGTTCCCTCTGCTCCCCCTGTCTTTGTGTGTGATTGTCTCCAGTCTGTAAGGAGCTGTACGACGCTTCGTCACATCTATATATATTTATATATTTCTATATTGTATATTTCGTAAGGACGCCATTAAAAGATCCTTCCACCACGCCTTCTCCTGCTCCTCCTTGTTCACCAAAACCCTGAAGCCGTGACATTTCTAATGATCAATTAGCCATTTAAATTGATTAACTTGGATTAGCAGACCCAGCGTGCCATTGGAACACAGAAGTCATGGTTGCTGATTATAGGCCTATGTACATGTACAGTATATGGATATTACACAATAAATCAGCAATTTCCAGTTACAATAGCCATTAACAACAATGTCTACACTATATTTCGGATCAATTTCTGTATTTTAATGAACACAAAATTTACTTTTCATTCACAACATAGGACATTTCTGACTTTTGGATGGCAGTGTATTAGATTATTTTTATTTTTTATGTTAAGGCGCAATCCTGTCATCAACCCATTAAAAACATCAAGCTCCTTCAAAAACACACTGTTCTAAAAAAGTGACCTCACTTTTTTTTCTAAATGTGATGTCAACTTGAATCACACAGAACACCACCAATCATAATCACAATTAAAATCAAAATGGCGTTCAGGTGTGCAGAAGGTTATTTTGAGAGCACTGCTCCCAGAGTAAATGTACCCTAAACCCACTAATAAGTCTCTGATATAATTTTTGTCCAGTCTTGCTTACATAACTCAGCCAATTGAATAAGGTTTGAGGCCAGTCTGGCATGTACCATCCACTTCAGGTCCTACCACTGCATCTTGAATGGATTAAGATCAGGGCTTTGACTTGGACAATTTTATTGAGCCATTCATTTGTAGATTTGTTGGAATGCTTTGCGCCGTTGTCTGGAAGACAGATTTTTGGCCCAACTTTTGCTCTTTGACTGATGGCCTGACATTCTGTTAAAAAATTGCCTTGTGTACCTTAGGATTCATGGTTCACTTTATGATGTGCTGTGAACCAGGTCCAGGGGAGGAAAAGCAGCCCCAGAACATGGAATTCCCACAAACATATTGGTGGTAGGCCATGTTGGGTTTTTAGCCAACATTGTGGTTTTGATTACGACAAAAAAGAAACATTTTGGACTCATTTGTCCAGAGAATGGACTTACAGAAACTCTCAGATTTGTCCAGGTGAGCTCTGGTAAAGTTAAAACTGGCAGTTTGGTTCTTTTTTTTAAATCAGAGTCTTCTTTCTAGCAACCTTCCCATTAATGCCATATTGATTCAGTGTTCTTCTTAATGCTGAAGCATGCACAGTTACCTGAGATGCAGCAAGGAAGGTCAGCAAATCTCCAAATGTTACGTTTGGGTAGATATCCCCATATGTTTATTTGCCTCACAACAGACTGACAGAGCTCAAATCTTTTTCAGATGCTTTTATTCCCTTCCCCAGACTAATGTGCATTCACTAAACTCTTGATGTCCTCTGAAATCCCTTTTCCTCTCGGAATGGTGAGTTTTGCATTCAGGTTTCCTGTCTATTCATCAAAGTCCCTCCCAAATTCTTTCCTAGAGATCTTACAGTAGATTGGTTAATTTGGTACATAATTGGTTCCCCATCTGATTCTAATTACCTGCATGCTTTCACCAATACAAATTTTGTTTAAATAATTTTTATCACTAATTCCTTTCACATTTAGTTTTTCTACTACATGCATGTTTTCCTCCAAACCAATACATTGAATTGGTAGATACAGGTGGAAAAGAGGTAGAAGAGTGGTAAAACTGCATTAAGGTGGAAGAGAGATACAAGAGCATTAAACTTCATTCAAAGTCAGTCTATTAAAATTAGTAATTATTGTGTTTTGTTACCTTGTTTTGTTACAATCTGAAAATATGTGACTGATTAATAAGCATGTTTGTGCCAAACCATGCCAGTGCCAATGTTTTTTGTTCAAAACAGTGCCTTGTAATTGTATATACTAGTCTGAAAAGACATTGTGTTAAGAGAACTTTGTTCCATGATGCCACATATCAAGTTTCTTGAAAATTGGTCATTTGGTATGAAAGAAGTATTTTTTTTTAAACAATAGCGTAAAATCAGTCATACTGACATAATAATACAAATATTGTATTCATTACAAGAGACAGGTTTCATGATCTTAGGGAGAAACCTTGCGAAGTTAGCACTTTCATTTGCCACTATGTAAACAGTGCCACCATGTGGCCATTGGGTGTACTGTTTTAAAGTCTGGATCTCTATGGAAACAGATCATTCACCCAAGTTTCATGAAAGTGGGCCAGTCGTGTCTAAGCTATCACACAGTATGTTCAAGATGATGGACAGATTTACAAGGCGCTGCCCAATTTCAGCTTAGGTACAGAGGTCAAAAGGAGAAAAAACTTTGGTTGACTTGTTATTACATTTAGTAGTGACTTCAATAATTAATAAAATCATCAAGACAATATTTGAAATACATTTGACAGCCTTCAATAGTTTCAAGACATTAAAAAGCCATTTAAAAAGCCAAATCAATTATCAAATCAAACTACATTAAATTAAATCGGTGTAATTTCCATTCTGTTTTTTTTAACACAACAGGCACATGAAGATAAGTTATGAATAGCTGTATACAGAATTTCATTGAGGAATATTAAGCAAACCTGCTATGCCATCTCATGGAGAAGTTTGGAAGGAGAAATATTATATATAATTATTAAAACTGGGAAATATAGTTTTGATGTTTGTTGCAAAAGTACATTGCCTAATTTAATTAAAACTAATGTAAAAAAATAAATAAATAAGAATTAACATTAAATTTTATCTATCCCAAATATGAACAATTTGTTTTCTAGTTTGGTATGCAGAACAGAAGGAAAACAGTGAAAGTATGTTGGTGTCTTTCTTCAGGATTGATAAGAAAAATCAAATCAAGAAAAAAGGAATGGTAGGTTGCCTTTTCCAGCTGCCCAAACAAGTCCAAATTAATCAAAGATGAAACAAATTACATCACATATTTTACTAGTGAATTAAGGTACTTAACAGACCAAGGTAACAAATAACACGCAGATAATTTGAAAATGTAGAGATTCACAAGAATATGAAACCATTCTCATTTTCAATGATAAACAATGGCATTCAATTGCAAGATGACAAGACAACACACTTGAAATAAAAACTTTATAAAAGGAAATGTAAAATAAACATCAAATTAAAGTACATGTAGTACATGTAAAAAAAATTGTGATATATAAATATTTTTATATATTTTTTTGCAATTGCTAACAAACATTTACCTATACTTAATATACTCTAAACTGTAATCACAGTAACACACCTACATCACACATTTAACCAAATTTATCACATTCTGTTCATTAAATACTAACTTATGTTTGTGTCCATATACTATTCCATATATATAAAAAAATCCCTCATTGCCCCTCATATTCCATACATATATACAATGAGGGATTATTTTTCTATCCCCTACTGATTTTGTACGTTTGACCACTGACAAAGAAATTATCAGTCTATAATTTTTATGGTAGGTTTATTTGAACAGTGAGAGACAGAATAACAACAAAAAAATCCAGAAAAACGCATGTCAAAAATGTTATAAATTGATTTGCATTTTAATAAGTGAAATAAGTATTTGATCCCCTCTCAATCAGAAAGATTTATTTTATACAGGTATCAAGTTGAGATTAGGAGCACACTCTTAAAGGGAGTGCTCCTAATCTCAGTTTGTTACCTGTATAAAAGACATCTGTCCACAGAAGCAATCAATCAATCAGATTCCAAACTCTCCACCATGGCCAAGACCAAAGAGCTGTCCAAGGATGTCAGGGACAAGATTGTAGACCTACGCAAGGCTTGAATGGGCTACATGACAATCGTCAAGCAGCTTGGTAAGAAGGTGACAACAGATTATATGCAAATGGGAGAAACACAAAAGAACTGTCAATCTCCCTTGGTCTGGGGCTCCATGCAAGATCTCACCTTGTGGAGTTGCAATGATCATGAGGAATCAGCCCAGAACTACACAGGAGGATCTTGTCAATGATCTCAAGGCAGCTGGGACCATAGTCACCAAGAAAACAATGGGTAACACACTATGCTGTGAAGGACTGAAATCCTGCAGCCCCCGCAAGGTCCCCCTGCTCAAGAAAGCCGGCGTGTCTGAAGTGATTCAGAGGAGAACTGGGTGAAAGTGTTGTGGTCAGATGAGACCAAAATGTAGCTCTTTGGCATCAACTCAGTTCGCCATGTTTGGAGGAGACCATCAAACATGGAGGAAACATTATGCTTTGGGGGTGTTTTTCTGCTAAGGGAACAGGACATCTTTACCGCATCAAAGGGACGATGGACGGGGCCATGTACCATTAAATCTTGAGTGAGAACCTTCTTCCTTCAGCCAGGGCTTTGAAAATGGCTTGTGGATGAATATTACAGCATGACAATGACCCAAAACACAAGGCCAAAGCAACAAAGAGTGGCAAGAAGAAACACGTTAAGGTCCTGGAGTGGCCTAGTCAGTCTCCAGACCTTAATCCCAAGGAAAATCTGTGGAGGGAGCTGAAGGTTTGATCTGGAAAGAGGAGTGGGACAAAATCCCTTCTGAGATGTGTGCAAACCTGGTGGCCAACTACAAGAAACGTCTGACCTCTGTGATTGCCAACAAGAGTTTTGCCACCAAGTACTAAGTCATGTTTTGCAGAGAGGTCAAATACATATTTCACTCATTAAAATGCAAATCAATTCAATACATTTTTGACATGCGTTTTTCTGGATTGTTTGTTTTGTTGTTATTCTGTCTCTCACTGTTCAAATACAGTTTTTCTCAATCTATTTGGTAAATTTTTCCTAACTCAGGTAACTGCTTTTCAAAACATTTAACACAGTGTGCTGTACACTTTGTCCTAAACAGATAGTAAATTCTCCTTCATTTCATACAAATTACAAATCAAAAGCATAATTTTCTCAAAACACTGCACAAAATTCCCTAATGTTATCACAGCAGTTCATGCAGCCAACCAAATCTTCAATATATCAGGAAAAACATTTGCAGCTTTTTCATTGGTCTTCACAAAGATCACAAGCATTTTTGTATCATTTTCAAAACACAACAAACAAAACTCTGTGATTTGTAAAATAATCAGTTGCACACCTTATGTCCTCAATTAACACCAAATTGATATCTGATGAGTTAGTAATCCACTCAACACAGAAAAAGCCAATTTCCGAATTGTTCACACAGCTGTCTTAATTACAACAACTACAAAAGGGGAAAACAACAAAGAAAACGAATGAGGAGAAAAGACAATAAAAAGAAGAAGAATGAGCAGTGGAAAAGGAAGAGGTGTAAGAGTGAGAGGTGGTGGACAGGGTAGAGGGAGAAGAAGAGGAAAAGGAGATGGAGAAAGAGCAAGAAGAAGAGGAAATGGAGAAGGAGCAAGAAGAGCTGAAGATGTAGGAGAAGGAGCAAGAAGAGCTGAAGATGTAGGAGAAAGAGCAAGAAGAGCTGAGGATGTAGGAGCAAGAGCAAGAAGAGCTGAGGATGTAGGAGCAAGAGAAAGAAGAGCTGAGGATGTAGGAGCAAGAGAAATAAGTACTGAGGATACACAAGAAAGAGAATGAAGAGCTGAAGATGTAGGAGAAAGAGAAAGAAGAGCTGAGGATGTAGGACGAGGAGAAGATGGAGGAGTAGAGGGAGAAGAGATGGATAGATTGGAGGGCAATGGTATAGTGGAAAGGGAAAGAGTAGAAAATATAAGCGAGAGGAAGAGGAGGGCAAGGTGTAAGAGGAGGGCAAGGTTTAAGAGGAGGGCAAGGTGTAAGAGGAGGGAGGAGAGGTAGAAGGATAGGGTACACACGTGTTTCAAATGAAATCAGAGCCACACTAATTGACCATGTCATAAATCACGGTCTCTCACTGAGAGAAGCTGGGCAGAAAGTTCAGCTCGATATAAACAGATCCACAGTGGCTTCAATTATCCGTGCATTTCAGATGGAAAACCGGTAAGTAACTAAATCATTCTACTTCTACAATGAAAGTCCATGTAGTCTTGTTTGACATAGGTCTAGATTTCTACAGTAAATGTTCCTGCTTGTCCAAAAAAAATTCAGAATTGAAGTTAGAGAACATTCAGGTGGACAAACAAAACTTCTTTCAATTGAATAAGAGCATGCCATTGTTGACATGATGGTCCAGAACAACACCCTCCGCCTCAAAGAAATTCAGCAAAGAATAATACAGGACAATCAACTGTTCCACAATATCCACCAATGCAGTCTCTCCACAATTGATTGTGTTCTAAGGAGAAATGCAATACGAATGAAGCAAGTATACAAAGTGCCCTTCGAGAGGAACTCCGTTAGAGTGAAGGAGTTGCAGTGTGTTCAAGTATGTGCAACCCAATTAGTGCACTTTTACTGTCAACACAAAGATATATTTTTCCTGAATTTTTTGTATATGTCCATAAACTATTCCATGCTACTGTAAGTGAAAAGATTTAGGCATGTCTATGTATACTGCTGCTTCAAAGTGCTAACTCAAACTTCAGCAACAGTTTCACAGTAGTATTGACTGCAATCAATGCCATTACTGTAAAACACTAACTTACTGTATTTTACCTTGTGTTCTTTTTACTCTAGAGAATCTTGGAGTTGGATAGAAGTGCAACTCATCATAAGTACCTGTATATTGATGAAGCAGGCTTCAATCTTCACAAAAAAAAGAGAAGAGGGAGAAATGTGATTGGCCATCGTGCTAAAGTAATTGTCCCTGGACAACGAGGAGGCAACATCCCTCTCTGTGCCACAATTTCTACAACTGGTATTGTGGCACACAATGCTGTATTGGCACCATACAACACAGCAAGGCTCAACCTCCTAAATGAAATCCTCTTTCCGCAGGGTGATCAGGAGCAAATGGTGTGGAATTTTGTAGTTGTTTGGGACAATGTCCAATTCCACCATTCAGCACTAGTGCGAGAGTGGTTTGAGAATCACCCACATTTCAGGATTGTGTTCCTTCCACCACATTCTTCTTTCCTGAATCCAATTGAGGAATTCTTCTCCTCTTGGAGATGGAAAGTACATGATCGCAACCCTTACAACCAAGTAAGCCTTCTTCAAGTGATGGAAGAGGCCTGTGAAGATATTGGGGCACAAGCCTGTCAAGGATGGATACAGCATTCAAGGTGTTTTTTCTCGTAAAAGATATTTGCTGTGATATTGATGAAATTCTCTGGCAAGATGTAATTGAGAGGCATGATTAATTCATTAATTGATTCAATGAATGCAGTACATTTTTTGTTGCATTTTTTATTTACCTATGTACTTATTTGCATAATATTTTTTTTGTGGGGTGTCAACTCACTGTTATACACCTGAACTCCTCATTAAAGAACTTAATGAAAAACATGTGTTTTCATTTATTTCTTTGTGTATCTTCAGCTGAATTTGTTATCAAATCAACAGAGAACACACTTTTAGTTTTGATGTTAATATTGAATTTTAATAAATGCATTACTAGAATAAAATGCTGTGTTTCATTGTGCAGTGAATACTGTTTTGCCAAAATAAGAGTGTGTTAATTTTGCTGTGTTAACTGTTTTGAGAGCAGTTACCTGAGTTTGGGAAAATGTGCCATATCGATTGAGAAAAACTGTAAACCTACCATAAAAATGATAGACTGATAATTTCTTTGTCAGTGGGCAAACATACATAATCAGCAGAGGATCAAATACTTTGAAATACTTTTGATTCGGAAAAACTGTAATGTGAATACTTATTCAAGCTATGTATTTCTGTTTTTAATTTATTTTGTATTTATTACAAATATTTCCCAACATAGTGTTATAAAATAAAATATGTAACAGAACAAAACTTTACTTTATGTGATTCAGCAATGAGATAATTAGTCAAGGATGTGAAAATGTTTTCAATGCAACATAAAAAGTGTATACATTTTTGGGGCAACCATGCTCCTTGTTAAAAAAAACAATTTCAATATGAAATTATATCTATACTCTTGCACTTTTCAGCATCTGGTGTGACTCTAGTGTGTGTGACTTTGTGTAGTTGTCTGTGCAGTTGTGTGTGTGTGTGTGTTAGCCCTAGGCTGTACATATGAGTGTGTCTTTGTTCTATAAATATACAGTGGAACATGCAGGCAGGCAGTGTGTGGTGAATGCTTGCCTGTGGAACTCAGACTCTCCTCAGACATTAACACTAATCACAGTTGGCACTTTCTGTGGAAGAGGAGCTCAGGAAGACCCTGAAATATCTGTTACTGTGTTCTGTGTCTGCTCCCTCTCTCTCCCTCTTGCTCTGTCTTATCCTATCAGTCTTTCTCTCACTCTCTCTCCTTGCACCCCGTTCTCTCGCTCATCTTATCTTTCTCTCTCTCTCACACACACATGTCACAGTTTAGCTTGAACCACTCTTAGTTCAGCCAAACACAGGAATTTTTGTTAATAAAAAAAATAAAAAACATCCATTGGCAATGTGCTGGACACCTTTCTCCCCTCCTCCAGCAGACTGCACCATTCCACAGACTCAGTATAATAGCCTCCCTCAGGTAGGTTTCCCTCTCCACTGCTCCTCGAACCCACAGCCTGTAGGGCATGCGATGGTGACATTAATCTAATAGGGCACCGCAAACACTATTGCATGAATTAGGGGCTGATAGAGGCACTGCAAACAATTTCTTGAAATGAAAGGCAAGTATCAGTCTCTCTAGCATACATTATGGATCTCACCCTTGGCCCTGCTCTACTCCACCCTTTCCTCTAATGGACCCACTACTGCTGTGGGGTCAATGGGGTAGGGCAAACATACATAGGACAACAAATACAGAAGTAGCGAAGAACACAAAATCATGTCTTCGTCTGAATGCCACACTGTCCATCCTCACATTTTGGGTTACATTGCATCTTCAAAGCATTAGCTGATTGATACTTCAGATTATTCTCTACCAAAACAATGTCTGAGCTATTTAAAATACAATTATTTTCCTGTTTGCTATTATAATCTTTAGACTGGAAGTATTAGCCAAATAGTAAATTATTGGAATTTACATTTAATTGCATAATTGATTCTGTAACAGAAACGTATGGGACATAAAAGTTTTTGACAAACCTGTTCCATACAGGGCTAGCATGATTTGTAGGCTATAGATGATGTCTATAAAGCAATGATACCACTAACAGACAGGAGAGAGCTGGTTTACCCAGGAGATTAACTGGAGGAAAACTACAGACATTAAGGAACAACAGGTGCAGGCCTGTGATGGCCGAGGGAACTAAGGTACAGGCTAACTGTCTACTGTGGATCGCGGTCCACTGGTCAGCGCTGCCTATAATTGTTAATTTGATAACAAGTGTGTGTCTAAGTGAGGTGGGTGTGTGTGGGGTTGTAGTTGTGCATGCATTTAGAAATGATGCTAATATAGGTGGTTTACAGATAGATTCTTTGTGCGTGCTAATGGCTGATCTACTCCCCAGAAAATCTAAATGAAAGAAACCACAGGTGGGTAAAGAGGTATTTTAATCTAGGTGAAGAAATTGGATCCATTAATGATAGTGTTTGTTTGTGCGTTTAGGAGGGGTAATAACACAATAATCATATGATCAGGATATTACAACCCCCTCATATTATTCTGTCATATTATTCTTTAATATTATTCTGATTATATGACAGGACGTCTGACAGGATGTTCTCTTTAATAACCAGTTAAGGTCCAGGAATACTAGGACTGAGGGTTATGATTTAACCCTCCACATATTTTCAGACTATCAATAAACAATTGCTTATTTTGAAAATGCTTCATCAGATTGACATGCAGTGGAAAAGCAGCATCATAAACGATAACATGGGGGATGGTGACTCCCATCCCAGGAAGGTTTGCAGGTGGAGGGATTGCAATTGTGCCTAGAAGCAGGTTTGCATGAAGTGAGTGGCTTGAAGTGTGATAAAGGGTTCCAAGTGCCACTGAGCATGTCGCCGTACACCTGCACTAGACAATAAAAACGCAGACCAGCAGAACCATAAACCAAGCTTTAGCTGCCCTATTTTAACAATGTTTTGCCCACCAGGCTTTCAAAGCAATCACGTGACTAAAACTATGAATTGCCACTTCACGTTTATTGTCAAGGTTAAATATGGTGTGCCCCAGGGGTCGGTCTTGGGACCTATTTTATTTTCCTTATATACAGTATGCTTTCACTTGGACATGTTATTCACTGATGGCACACAGATGCACCTCCCTGTCAGATGCACAGACCCTGGAATGTGGAGTTCACTTACCGACTGCCTTTGTCATGTCAAAAATTGCATGTCCTGGAATTTCCTCCAGCTGAATAATTTCCTCCAGCTGAACTCAGACAAAACAGAAATACTGGTCATAGGGTCCCAGCAAATGGAAAAGCAAATACTGCCATCTGCTGGTTCCCTAGTGGATCTTATCAAGCCTGTTGCAAACATTCTTGGCATCTGGTTTGACAGTAATTTAAGTTTTGTGCAGTCATGTTTTTACCATCTTATAAATAAATAAAAAATGCGATGGCTATTAACTTTTAAGGACAATGAGACCATTTTACATGCTTTTATCTCATCACGCCTGGATTACTGTAACAGCCTTTTTACTTGTTTAACCCAAAAACCCATTGATCTACTCCAGACTGTACAGAACTCATCTGCCAGGCTTTTAACTGAAACCAAAAAACATGATCACATCACCCCTGTTTTGGCTTCATTACACTGGCTCCCAGTATGTTTTAGAACAGATTTTTAAATTGTATTAATTTTAAGGCTCTTCATGGCCTCTCTCCATGTTATGTCTCTGACCTTTTAGTCCCATATGCACCGGCACGTACCCTGAGGTTCTCGTCCAGTCTGTTGTCTGTTTCAGTGTCTCAGTGACATCATTTTTTAAAACAGCAACATACGTTTTTAAGTTTTTGCACACATTTAAAAAATATTTGCAGAGTTTGTGGCCTGGATGTGAAGAGTCCTTGGTGATGCCGCACACCCTGTGCAGACACCGCTTGCGCTGGAGGTCTATGATGGCTGGGAGCTGGGCACCAGTAATGCGCTGGGTGGTTCTCACCACCCGTTGCAGGGCCTTCTGGTCGGCTATGGAGCAACCGCTAAACCACACTGTGGCGCAGTTAATCAGAATGCTTTCGAATGTGCAGCAGTAAAATCTTAGAGGACAAGGGGGCCTTCTTCAGCCTCCTCAAAAAGTACAGGCACTGCTGGGTCTTTTCATATCAAGTCTGAGGTGTTGAAAGTCCAGGAGAGGTCCTCTGAGATGTGGACACCCAGGAATTTGAAGCTGGACACACATTCCACCTCAGTACCATCGATGAGAACTGGGGCATGACTACACCCTTTAGATTAACTGTAATTCACAATGAGCTCCTTCGTTTTCTTTGCATCAAGAATCAGGTTGATGTCAGCGCACCATGCCTCCAGGCACTTGACCTCCTCCCTGTAGGCAGACTCGTCACTGTCACTGATCAGGCCAACCACCGTGGTGTCATCTGCGCACTTGACAATGATGTTGGAACTGTGTAAAGGAAGGCAGTCATGTGTGAAGAGGGATTACAGGAGGGGGCTCAGCACACAGCCTTGTGGAACACCGGTGTTCAGGATCAGGGTGGAGGAGGTGAAGTTGTCTAACCTGACCCAGCCTAACCTGGGGTCTGTTGGTTAGGAAGTCTAAAGTCCAGTTACAGAAAGAGGGGCTGATCCCCAGGTCATGGAGCTTGTTGGCCAGCCTAGAGGGGATTACTTGTTGACCAACCTTGAAGTGTTGAATGCTAAGCTAAAGTCTATGAAAAGCATTCTCCCATATGTGTTGGTTTTGTTTAGGTGCATCAAGGCAGAGTATAAAGCTGAGGGGGTTCAGCTTTAATGGCTGTCTCTTTGTTGTCCCTGTCGAAGCGTGCTTAGAACGTGTTAAACTGGTTGGTGAAGGAGACGGCGCTGGCTGTGGGGGTAGGTTTGTTTGGCTGGTTTTCTGTGATGGCTTGGAAAAAAATGTTTTTAGCCATCTTGATGTCCCCTTTCAGGTTGGCCCTGGATGAGCTGTAGTGCCTTTAACAGTTGTCGGACCTCTCTGTTCATCCACGGCTTCTGGTTGGGAAAGGTCTGATGCAGATGTAGATGTAATCCAGAAGCATATGTTTCAGTGTCTGTATGGGATTCAAGGGTGGCTTAATTTATGCTGTTGCAGTCGAACGTATGCACGAACGCGCCCAAGTACATGTATACATATACGTACACACACATCACAACATTTATTTATTATTTATTATAAGAGCGGACTCACACAATCCAAAGAGTAATGTGCTGGTCCAATGTGCTAACTAGGCATAACGAGACAGTGTTTCAGGATGTCATCAAGATGTAAGACAAACACTAGTCTTGAATATGATTGGTTCAACATATACTGTATAGCAATGCACATTGAGCATATGGTTGTAGGAAGCACATTCTACAACTAGATGGTGATAGAGGTCAGACAAAATTATTCTGGTACTGACATTTGTGGGCTTTTCTCAAACATGTTTATTTTTTTCCCCCTTGTCTCTCCTTTCCCTCTCTCGCATCCTAATTGAGGAGATCTGGAGGATGGGCATGCACAAACACATGCTTGCTGTAATTGGGACTGTTGATTGTATTCCTTGAGATTGAAAAAGAAAGCAGTATATTGTTTGAACTTTTCTCTTGACTGCTGTCTATTCTTTTACTCTGACAAAACTCCACAAAACAGGGCCTTCATATGCAATGGCTTCTATTAAATATATATAAATCTATACTTGTTTATTTTATAGCAACTCTGGGATTCTATGCCTATTATGAATATATATTTACAATAAGGGTTACCTTAAAGATAGGTAGATAGGTAGGTAGATAGATAGATAGATAGATAGATAGATAGATAGATAGATAGATAGATAGATAGATAGATAGATTGATAGGGTTGAGGTTGTTGTACAGCAACTTAATATCTTTGACACTTACAGGAACACGCTTGCACACTAGACCTGAACACAAATTCAAGGCAGCTTAAGGCAGCACACCTACAGGAGTACTGGGGCATGTCAGCAAACTGCAAGTTCTACAGGGAATATGAAGACTGCCCTTATACTTGGTCCTGTAGAAATGATACCTCATGGGCATTGCTGAAAGCATTAGCACCAGGTTGATCCACATCACTGAATACAGAAGGAATCTGCTGAGATGTGCCCAGGAGACATTCTTCCCATTTTAAAAGGGATCGTAGCTGTCCCTGACCCAAAGAAGTGCACAGAGTACCCATAAAGCACACAGCATACGACTGAAACTGGTCCTCAGACATGAACAAAGGGGAATCAAAAAGGGAATAGGCCACATATGTAGCACAGGAGGAGTGCATACGGGGTCTACGAGTCATTTGGAATGAACAGGTCTCAAAAAAAGAGAAAGGGGAAACTCTGTGGCAGATTCCACAGAGCCGTACCCAGTAGGTTCTGAAATCCAAGACAGGACTCTGTAAGTGCGTTTGCATTACTGCAGGTCAATGGTGCCACATAGCCACCAAACAAAATGTGTTTTAAGGGAGCTAGCAGCTAGCAGGAAGGTACACCTTCACAGTGGAGAAGTACCAACCCTGTTCTAGAGAGCCATGTTGACAGCAACCAACGTGGGTAAAGAGACAGCTTTGGATACCACAGAAAGTCCCATGGAACTCCTCTCCTGAAGTCACAGAATCCATGGTTGCCAATGTAACAGCCATGTTATTCCTGAGAGAAACTGGAGACCCAGGGGATGGATAGAGAATGACATTGGCAGTAACCCGCACCCCAGCCCCCAGTAACCCGCACCCCAGCCCCCAGTAACCCGCACCCCAGCCCTCAGTAACCCGCACCCCAAACCCCAGAGCTCAGACCTGACTGACTCCAGCATAATGAAGCCAAGAACCATCAACAGACCCACAAGGCACAATCTCTTTCAAGCAGCAGCTGAACACTGCAGTCACGGGACCTTCTCCTTGAGAATAACACACAGACTGACAGACATGGGCAGCGTAGAGGTCTGACCGAAGCCAATATGCAGTGGACTCGCAAGTACCGGTGAGAAAGCTGAATGAGGACGTACAGGAGGAAGTGTAAGCACTTTAGGCCCCTAATGTTTGCAACATGTCACACCTATCACAAAGGCCCGCTTGTGGAAAAAGGGCTTCACATAATGTGCTGACAATTGGCATTCACTTTGGGTAGTGAAGGGGGTGGCTGCTCCTACCGAGCCACTTGGGGGTGCCACCACCCAGTGTGCGAAGGGAGAAATACAGGGACCTAGGCTCACGTCCCTTTCTCACACTATGTGACAGGTGTATTTTATTTAATTATGCTTTCCAGCTGAAGAGGAGGGCCGTCACACACCCACTAAAGGCGACCAGGGTGGGGCTCCAATGAACAAGAGTTTACAGATCCCCAGTGCGATCACGAAGGAACAGTCCTACCCCCTTGGGACCCAAGGGCGAGTTAGGGAAGCAAGCCCAAAATGCCTTCACATACTTTATCTCTTCACACAGGAGAGAACTATGTGCAAATGCACCCCAAACAAAAAGGTAAGCCTGTTAAAACATCTCACATTTGCTCTGCCCTAAACAACGACCTGTCTGCAATGTCATCATCAATAACAGTGAATATATAGTGAGGGTTATAGTGAGAATGTGTGTGTGCATGTTCAATGGCTGACTTGGACATTAGTTAACATGTAGTACATTGCAGTATATTAATAGTTACTGATGCCTTTGGTTGAGTTGACTGATCGTATTGAGGTGCAGTACAACATTACAACTTGAGAAAGCGGGAGTTCTTCTGCACATCATCTGCACATTCCCCCCACCTCATCTTCTGATTCAATTTGTGTTCATCTATCTATTCCTTGTGTTGACACAAGCACTTCTTCAGCATGCTTGTCCATCACAGGGCTTGTCAAAAATACAAAATGCCACATGGACTTCGCAGCATGAATATCCAGGAGAAACAGGATTTTTCCATTAAACCTTTGACTTCAGGAAAATCCCCTTAACCAGCCCTTGAGATCGAGTGCCCAGCTGTGAGTTTGACTAATTCATTCCAGTTCTTAAGGACCGTCATCTAACACGGTCATCAAAATAAGGTGAGAGAAAAACTTTACAGCAATCATAAAGACGGCACACAAGTGAATATACTATTTGCAGCAGTTGATAAACAAAACATCTCCTAATCAATCCCGATCCGGCTTAACGAATCAATTCATACTACCAATTCAATCTCCTAAATCGCCATCTTGTTGTATCTGTGTCTGCCCACTGCAGAGGTCAACAGTAACGCATTGTACAGTCCACCAGTCAAGTCTGCCACCTGCCCTCCATCAAGGTCTTACAAGATTCTATGGCAAAGAAGCATGCAGGCAAGATCATTACTAACCCCTCCTGTCCCAGTCACCCACTGTTCCAAAATTGATTATTTGGTAGTCAGAGAGCAGGTCAGCAGTACAGCTCAATCATGACTAAAACAATCCCACAACCAGAACAGTTTCTGAGGTCCTCAACAACTGGCCATTTGTCCCACAGAAACTAACTACACTATGCTGACTACATCAAGTAAAGACATCTTTTTCTTTCTTTTTTTTTCTTCTTCAAAGATATGTGTGCCACAATTATTGGCACCCTTCATTTAATACTTTGTGCACCCTCTATTTACCAAGATAACAGAGTCTTGGAGCACATGAGAACAGAGTTGAGGAGCACATGACAAGTGATCTGAGACCATTTCACTGTACAGAATCTCTCCAGATCTTTCCGTTTCCAAGGTCCACACTAATGGACTCCCTTCTTCAGCTCATCTCACAGATTTTTTTAAGGGGTTTAGGTCAGGGGATGGGGATGGCCAAGGCAAAGCCTTGATTCTGTAGTCAGTGAACCCATTCATGTCCTGCTAGAATATCCAACAATTGTCCAGTTTAAGCTTCCTGACAGAGGCAGTCAGATTTGGATTCAATATATTATTTTATGATACCATAATACAATATATCCTAACAAGTCTTCCAGGGCCTTTGGAAGAAACACAGACACAATGAGATCCACCACCATGCTTCACAGTGGAGATGAGGAAAATGTTCTGCATGACTATCTACGGCAAACCCACCTCTGGTGCCTGTGTGTCACCAGTAAAACAGGAAGCAATGGCTTATCACTTACAGTAAGTATTTCTAATCGCTCAATGCTAAATATGAATAGGAATACACTTCAGTTAGTTTTTATTCATTAGAATTCTTAGGGTGGCCAAGAATTGTGGCACACATGTTTTAGAAAAAAGTACATATTTTATTTATTTCAAATTTAATAGAGAATTCTATAATTGTACTTCAGTTAAAGGTTTGATTTTTGTGAATATTTGTAAATAACAGACCAAAAGGATTAGCAGCAAAGAAAAACATTTACAGGTTGTTTTTTTGGTTACAGTTATCAAGGGTGCAAAATGTAAATATTTAATCTAATAAAAGTATCAGTTCATCTGATGAATTACGAACTCTTAACTAGTTATTAAGTGTTCTTAACTAGTTATAAACATGAGGTGAGACGCTCCAAAATGCCAGTTATCTCAACATAAAATTAAAAATGTAATGAGACAAAAGATTGTTGACTTTCATAAATTAGGCGGAGGCTATAATAAAAATGGTTACATGTCTAAAAATACCAATATCCACTATTAGGGAAATAATGTAGAAATGTAACATCAACTGGAGCTGTGATGAACCTGACTAAAGGACCAGTGTATTTTTGCCCCACACAGTTGGAGGTTTGTTGTTTATTGAATCTGAGGTCACCAAGTTTTTTAAACAACGAATAGCCAACAAGCTATTTGGAAGATTTCCCAGAAGAAAGCCTCTACTCTTATCAAGACATATACAGCAGTGCTTGGAGTTTTTTTTAAATGTAATTTGAACTTCTGTCCTGTGGTCAGAGACAAAAATACAGATTTCCCGACCACAAACACCAGAGGTGGGTTTCGCGTAAAATGAAGGATGCAGAGGAAAACCTCCTCCCCAGTGAGAAGTATGGTGGTGAATATGTGATTTTGTGGGGATGTTTTGCTCTAAAACCCCTGAGAACCTGGATAAAGAATGCATGGCATCATGGACACTGGAGATTTTAGACTGCTGTCTCTGCCAGAAGGCTAAAACTGGACAATTGTTGGATCTTCCTCCAGGACAATGATTCAAATCATTTTTCCACATCCACAAAAGGCTCCCTTACCAAAAAATAAACCTTTTGCAATGGTCATCAGTCCCCCGGCCTTAAACCCTGTGAGGACCAAGAACTCTGAAAGATTTGGGGAGATTCTGTCTAGATAAATGGTTTCAGATCCCTTGTTAAATGCTCTTCCACCTCATCAATCATTACAGGAGATCTCTCAGTGCTTTTATCTTGTCATGTGGAGGGTAGACACACTAAAGGGGTGTTTTCATGTACAAAATGCATGGGTGGCAACAACCATGACACACTTTTTAGAAAAATATATCATTCTTGATTATATCAAAAGCACTATAAAATATATGTTATTTATAGGGGTCTTTATCTACTATAAATATTATACCGATCAACCATTGTGTGTAGTTTGTCCACAGCAGTTGCAACTAAATGGTAAAAAGGATGTTTGTAGAATTTTGCCACACACCAATCTACATTTTTCTTCCTTTTTCTGTTCATTTACCTGAGAGTCATAGGGTATACAGCCTTCGAATTCAAGATGTTCACCTGGTCCTCCATAGATGCTGCAAAAAGGCAGCAAATCTGCTCATTGCTCCTCAGACAAATGTACCTACACAAGGCTACATTTAGGCTATATTTTACATGTTTATTTCACACTCGAGTATGACGTTTATATGGACCCAAACCTCAATATTTGTTAACTTCCACTAAAACAAATTTGTCTACCTATCAACAATTTCTGCATGCTAGCAGTTACCAGTCTTTATGCACAGCATCTAGCAACCACTACTTCTAAACCTGAAAAGGACAACTTCTAAATGTTATGCAGTGAAGATAACCAAATACCAAATTGGATGGCTAGTTACAATAAATAAATCATGACTGATTTGAGTAATATCTATTTTGTTGGATCAGATTTTTTTGACTGTGTGCCAATGATGGCATCCTCCTATCCCCCACAGTTTAATTTACCTTTTCACATCAAGTATGATTATCAACAAAGGACACACAGCAACCACAACAAGCTCTGTCAGTTAGAACACTACAAACTGTAGTGTTAATGCCAAAATATTGAATGTCATGGATCATGTTGCACCGATAAAGCCTGAAGGGAAACTCTGAGCAAACAGAAAGCACCGTGGAGAGACACCATGATGGTAAACGCATTGAAAAGAGAATGTAGGAAAGCCGAACATAAGTGGAGGAAAACTAAACTTCAGTTCCACTGTGACATCTATAAACAAAGCCTTTGTAGTTTTAACTATGAGTTACAAAGGGCTAGACAGCAACATTTATCAGGAATGATCAACAAGGACATCAACAATACCCGCATTCTATTTGCCATGGTCGACAAGCTTACGAACTCCGTAAAGCAGACAGCATCAGAACTCTTGTCCACTGAAAAATTAAATTTTTTTGTTTCTTTAGTGAAAAAAAAAAAAAGTATTAGACAGACCATCAGACCTACACAGTCAAAAAAAGACACTGTACTATGGCCACCAAGAAATAACATGGTTATTATGTCGCAATTTAATACAATCGATAAAAAATCCCTAGAAGAAACAGTTTCACATCTTAAAGCTTCCACATGTTGTCTTGACACACTGCCATCAGACATTAAAACTATTTTTAACTCTATAACAATGGATCTGCTGCAAATCGTTAACGGCTCTCTGCAATCTGGCTTTTTCCCAATGTCCCTAAAAACAGCTGCCATTAAGCCCCTAAAAGAGAACATTGGATGCATCTATATTGAACAACTATAGACCTGTATCAAATCTCCCTTTTATAGCCAAGATCATTGATAAGGTTGTCTTCAATCAACTCAACAATTTTTTGAACTCAAGTTCAGTCAGGCTTTCAACTTAACCACAGTAGTGAAACGGCTCTTGTTCTAGTATTTGTTTTTATTCTATTCTATTTTTTTTCTTTGTAGGCTAAAGCACATTGAATTGCTTCTATGTATGAATTGTGCTATTTAAATAAACTTACTTGCTATCTTGTTATGTTTCACCTGAGACTGTTAACAGTATGGCTAATTTCCTAAAGCAGAAGTTGCATAACCATTTCACATAATAACTAGAGCTTCCTGTTTTAGAGCTTACTAATAGTGTGAGTTATTTTTAGCAACTCTGGCTGTATGACAAAACAAAAAGACATCATCATATAACATAGTGATAATTTCATACAAAATGCAATATGCTCTGAAAATATTTTGTTCA
Source organism: Esox lucius (assembly GCF_011004845.1). Lineage (NCBI taxonomy): Eukaryota > Metazoa > Chordata > Actinopteri > Esociformes > Esocidae > Esox > Esox lucius. Next base: position 17,820,723 of record NC_047583.1, read on the forward strand.
ATATCTATATTCTAATATAAATAGACTTCATTATAGAATGCTTATTCAGATCTTTATTACAGCTGTTGTGTGATGCCAATACATAGACAACATTCTCATGTTTATTAAATTGGTTACATCTTCAGAACTAAGTAAACAGAAAAAACATCAATGTGTGTCCAGTCCAGATTTTTACTTTGGATGCCCAAGTTGATTTTGCATGGAAATTATTTTTTTGAAGTTTGAGAGTGATATGACAAAAATAATAGGTTAATTAATTGTAAAAACTACAACCCTGTTGGTAGTGCTACACTACCAACACAGCTACAAGCAACACTGTTTTGCTAGGTAGGGCAGTGCAGTGAACTAATGGAAATACGACTACTAGAACATACTGTACATAGTTATGTCTTTGTTACAATAGGAGAAATGTGGTGCCTCTGTAAACCCCGCAATGAAAAATTAACAAAAAGATCAGTATTCTTCATAATTTAATAAGTGTAATGATGCACAACCAAGAGGACATAGAAATATAACTTACATTGTAGACAATCTAAGCTCCGTCTTTTTTATTTGTTATACCAACAGCACATACACTTACATACACTTTTCTAGGTCTGTTTTCAGTGTGACATGAATAGTTACTGACATTCTTCCCGATTGTTATCTAATGCACCATATTTACTCAGAAAACAAGGGCAAGGGAGAGCAGACGCCCTGCTTCTGGGGGTTGGGGGGGGGGGGCTGACAGATTAGGAGGAGGAGGAGCAGGAAAATTAAGAAGAAGAGGAAGAAGTGGAAGCAGTGATGGAAGGTGGGGAATAAAAGTGTGAAAAGAGGCAGCTGGTGCTAGTGGTCACATGGTCAACATGCCTGTCTATGTAGGTGAACTGGGCAAGATTGGAGTCCAGTAGCAGTACAAGAAAGGAAAGAAAGCGAAAACATGTTAACACAATAGTAGCATTAGGGTTCGATAGACATTTCTATTCTTCTCCTGATTTTAACGATGCTGGTCTGAACCCTAAAACTTGAAAGTGAGTCATAGAACCGATCCATGACTCAAACTGAACAAAGATTTCCTTTATGACTCGAATATGCGTGCAAGTTCTATAATGCATGTGGCTTGATGACTCAAATATGCATGCAACTTTTGTAATGCATGTGGCTTGATGACTTGAATATGGGTGCAAGTTCTGTAATGCATGTGGCTTGATGACCCGAAGATGCGTGCAAGTTCTGTAATGCACAAACTTTGGTCCTTAGCTTTTTCATTACCTCCTGAACCATCGTCCATTGTATGTGGGGACAAGATGGACATCATAGTTTTAAAATAGTGCCTAAAATGAGTCTACAAATAGAAAACATGTTATCAGCATTTTAAAAATGTCTCACATTTGGGAAATAGACTTTAAACAAACTTCCTAATGATATCTCTTTGTTGAGCAATATCACATATGACTTTCAGAATGCATTTCCATGCGCATTAGCTGTAAAGTTCAATTTCACTGTAATTTCTAATGATTTAAACTTAAACCACAAAATGAAAATGCCATGTTATCCATTGTATGTGAACATACTTAAATGCTAATTCAAAACAAAAATCTGAGCATTTAAAATTATTTTTCAATTAGATTATCTTGGAAATGTTTGGAATGTCTTACCAGTTCCTATTATCCTGTGTAATGTCCATATACACTACCAATTGGATATTCCTCCCCACCCAGCAATAGAAGCTGGCTTTGAAGTAGTCCGTCAACACATGTTGATTTGATTTTTGTTGACGCTCTGATTACAGTATAAAAAATATATATATCTGAAATTTGAGAAATTAAAGCAATGTAAATACCAGCTGAAAAATCAGCAAGAGCATTGTCCCAGTGAGACACTATTGCCAGTCTGCATAGATGGAAACAGAATCTCTGAGTCTTTGAGTAAAACACCTTGGTAAATTCTTATTGGAAACTCAGCAATAACATGGCAGTTTTCCTTTCAACACCACCAGGGACCAGACATTTAAGAGCACTATGGACAGCTCCCAACACAACTTGTTACGATGGATATGAACACCAATTAACCAGTAGAATTAAGTGTCAGTTAAGGTGTCTGGTCCATTACGTACTGGTGTCTATTATTTCAGCATTATTTGGGATTATTCAAAAAGCTTGTCAGCACCATGGACAGTTTCTACAGCATCAAACTAGGCTTCTTTCAGTGCAAATGAACATTAGTAAAACAAAAGCACAGGCGGTGGGACAAGGAAGTATGGACCATGGTGTCTTTCCTTTCGCCACCCTAAGACTGTAAACTTGCAAGGATCAGCACTGCGGACAGCTCTTAATAAGGCTTCCCCAAGTGCAGATGAATGGCAAATAAGTAGCGGCTACCACTAGGACATACATTTTATCTGTATCCATGACCTCCAATGCTCTTCTCAGTGAGACTTATACATTGGATAACAACGATTATGCACCCCTATACAGACTATGCTCCTGACCAGGCAACGAGAAACTACAAACTGCCACAACCAAGCGACGTTGTGTCCTGGACACAGGTAACCACATTAATATTTAAAAGTCTTTGAAAGTGCCCAGCATCCACATCATTAAACCTTTTGTAATTTTGCTGAACATTTATTGCTTGAAACACGAAATCAGATTCTTTCTTTCCATGAAATGGAGCACTCTAGACACCCGTACGGTACTTGGAAGGTCTGTCTAATGTGTTTGCACTGTTGTTGCAGTTTCCATCATGAAAAATTGCATGTATTTTCAGAACCACAGAATTAACAATGCTGAATTTCAGGCATGAGACTGTTCACATTTATGGGGTTCTCTCAAAAAGTGGATTTGACAATATATAGGTTGTCACCCACTAGCAAGTAAACTGCTTTAACAAATACTGAACAATTTCACCTAACTGCAATCATGAATCTTAAAACAGTTATATTCTATGAAGAATCAATGCCTTGCCATTTATTGATCCTTGGAGACTGAAATCTACACCAGTAGGTAAACCATGCAGATATAAAATGTGTATTTCCACCAACTCATTCACAGAAGGAAATCCTTCTGGCATATGGACATGTTTGTCCTCTGCTTTGCTACATGCGAAAGCCCTGCTTGACATCATTGTAATGTTAAGTGAATCAGAATGCTCATTTTGTTACTGCACACTTAGGAGTGAAATACACTACTGCACATTTTCAGCTCTGTTACACTGCATCCGGAATGAAGTCTGCTCTCATTACACTTATTAATATCATGAATACAGGTGTCTCCATCACCCTACCCCCTTTTTCCAGACCAAATTTTGTGGGCTTTGGGTCCATTGGAACCCATTCTGCTGGAGATACGATTCTCCCCCACACCACACAAAAGCATAGCTCAAAATACGTTTAAACATGGTGACATGATAACTAACAGTTTTGTCATTGATGGACAATTATTCGCAATACACCCACTCTCAGTACAACACTGTTTGATTATAATAATCATGAAATAGCTGTATGGTTTGGCCCATGGTGACCAGATTTAGCAATTTTGTCAGAAGTATGTCAATATCATTAACTGAAAATAGCAGGACATGTATTTCTATTTATTCTGAGACAATATACGTTGGTTAGCTGCAAGGGCCATTGCAGCTTCAACAGAATGTCTTATCTCCTTCTCTCATTAATTATTGGTGCGTTGCGATTTTTAATGCGTTTTCTGGGTTTTAACAAATTATTAACTTGGGCTGTAGCCCGTGACGCGTGGCGAATGGAATCTGCTGCGAGGGAGCTCGGGCGTCCAGGTACACCTCAGAAAATGCGCAGCTTCTCAGACGTGCTTGTGTTGCACGATGCCCCATATAGGGCTGACTTAAGGTGAACTAAGAGCCGCGTTCAATGCTTATTCTAAGATATTCAGCCGAACAACACAGGAAGACCTGCTTGATGCAAAACTGGTCCGGACACCGCTGTTTCTATTGAAATGCTTGGTTTAACCGGAGGTATGGGATCTGCCTAGCATATTGATACGTTTCAGCTACTGCATGCATCCCGGTGACCTCGTCTTGCGCCAACATCCACACTTCAGGTGAAACACGAATATCTTTTTTATTTCACACTCGCCGAATTTTCAACGAAATATTGTGTTTTTGTGCAAATGCAGTTTTGATGTTGGTGAAACGACGCGCATGCGTTGGTCTTGGGATAATTGGGCAGCCTGTGACTAAGTTAAATTCCTGAAATCTTCGCTCAAAGTCATCGCTCGGATCGAAGTTGGTGATGTGGACGGCTTTAGACCGCGGATGCTGGGGGATTTTTTGTATTTTCCTTATGGTCGCCATGGTCGGCGGCGCTCAAAGGTGAGAGAGCCCACGGGTGTGATTTAGCCTATTGTTTCTGTCTGTCTTGACTGTCCCTTACTCTGCAGTACCCTGCAGTTTTTGATTAAAACATATGTTCTATTTAGCGCCAACGAGCCTAGCAACATGTCATTTGTGAAAGCGACCGTGGACAAACTGCTCAAGGGGTATGACATTCGTCTGAGGCCCGATTTTGGAGGTAAACAATTGTTTGCGGTTGGGTGGGTTGGTGGGTAGTCTACATATTGTAGGTTAACTAATATCAAGTTGTATGCAAATTCAAATGCCATTGATAGCAAACCTGTGTCTTACATGTGATGTGTAGGTGCCCCTGTGGACGTTGGAATGAGCATAGATATCGCGAGTATCGACATGGTTTCGGAAGTCAACATGGTAAGTAGCCAACCTAATGTTTTTAAGGATGTGCCTAATGCAACACATGTTAGATATTGTGTGAGAACACAGAATACGCGATGATAAACGCTAGGGTCATTTTCTAAAATGTGCATGCAACTGTCATCTAGACCTTATATGTCTACTGTTATAGCGTTTTTCTGTTGACCAAAACAGTTCACTGCATTTCAGCACCAAGGACAGCAGCCGCAATGTGTCAAATCCAATCCATATGCATAAACTTCCCTGTGGTGTCAGAACCATTAAAGACTGAGAATTAACGGGGGTTGGGGAGAGCGAGAGAGAGAGCACGTTTGTTCTGCACATGGATTGTGAGATGTCAGATCTATACAGTATGCGCTCTGAAACAGGATAAAGTGACTAGGAGGAGACTGAAACATTGTGCTTGTGTGCATGTTTGCTGGTTTGGCCTCAATGCAGTAATTATATAACTAGTCAGTGACTCAACAAGGAAGCCCAGAAAAGACAAATTTTGAGGCTTCATTTGGGCACTTAGTTTGTACATGAACACCGCAGTATTTTCAGGGTGCCAGTGGAAGATACAAATTGATTAATGATTACTTAAACTTGTCTAATATATGTCAAATTCCCAGGAGCTATTACAGTGGTTTTGTGTGCATGTGCATAGAGAGGGAGAACACATTTCTTTCTCCTCTGCTCTGTGCAAACACTGAATGTTTATGGAATTTTGGTGAAAGTTCAAGGTTTTAATGATGCAACAGAAAATTACCTCTTTATCGTCATTTAACTCTGGGAGATTTGACATTCCCATTTTGATCCAAGAACTGTGATCTGCATAGATATGTCTGCAACAATGTTTGGCGAATGTCATTGGATTGTTCATTATGTGTCTTTAAACTTCTGGAAAATGTCAACTGTATAGAAAGAACATGTAGCAAAACTGACAGTAACTCAGTGGCAAGTAACATACTGTGTTTCATATAACATTACAGCTTCTGTAAAATAAATGTCCCATGGCTGTTTTTGCTCCAACATGTCTCAAGCCTGCATAAGTTACTCTAATTGGTAAAACCTTTTTTTCTATGGTTCAGAAGATCCCTCTTGATTTGGATCATCTGTAGACTCAAACATTACAGAAACATTTTAGAATGTCATTTTTTACTATGTGGCCTACTGTCCCAGCCCAGTTTCAGAAATTTTGAAAATTACAAAAGAGAAATGACTGAATCCTTTCTCTCTACTATGTAGCAAAATATCTATTTGTGTGAAATATATTTCCTATGTCCATCTACTAAATACTGTTAATAATAAATAATTAATAATCAAATATATGTATTAGTTGAGAGAAAATTATGTCCACCAGTGTGATGCAATATTGTGACATTTTATGGTCTCGTTTTTATTCCTTTGGTGTGAACCCTTTAACTTGACAATGCCCCAGTACATACATACAAGTCATTACATAAAATAATGTGAACATATTTTAGTTGGTATAGCAGTGGAAGGCTAACTAATCACCACAAGGACCCAGCATGAAACATAGTTTGGTGTGATACTGTGTACTCTGGTGTGACAGTGTCCAGCCAAATTAGTTTACTGTCTCTCCGCAATAAATTATTTACTTGATTTCAGATTTTTAAAATTTATTTTCAGTATTTCTTAAATTGAGAACCACTACACACACGCACCCATGCACTCACATACATACACTTAATGGAGTGAGCTATTACACTATAGTATGTAAGTAAGTCCTAATATACAATTGATGGTACAGTACATGGCATGAAAGATAAATCAATTGAATCAAAAGGCAGTTGAATTAGATTATGTTATTGACAGTAGTGTTCTGTGGGCAGTTGGTCTAGATTGGCTTTGGTTAAACGTATGCCAGCTAATGAGTAATGTCCCAATCCAAAGACAACTATCCCAAAATCTGATTAATAACAAGTAAACTCATAACAGAATCAATCTCCACAGTACCTTAATGAATTCATTTTATGCCAACCAGAATGATTACTGTATAGGCGTGGGTTCCTCTCCTGCATATTTCTTGGCTGCTGCTCCATTGTTGTGTACATATGACAGGTAAGCTAACTTGTAATGTTAACTTTTTTACATAGCAAAATATTCTTATTTAGTTAATAATACCTAAATTACAATGACATTTTACTCATTAATAGACAGAATTCTTGTTTACATTGGAGCTCATTTGCATTATTGCTGCTAATTATGTTTTTTCTGCTAATTAGTTGGCTTGCATTGTGAGACAAATTTATACAAGAATCACGCCCATGCATATTATTAAATGCCACTTAAATTTAAGATAAAATGTTTTAATATAGAAACATCACATGATATAGGCACAGTTTACTCCATCCTAATGTAAGCTGAATGCATTAAGCACCAGTGTTTTTTTCCTCAGAAGCAGAAGATGAGGACCTCCTACACAGTAACATTTTAATGAAAAACAACAAAACATCAAAAAGATTATTCAGACCAGAACATCTCCTGTTTTGGAAAATGAGGTTTTACAATAGTTACAACAGCAACCTCCTTGCTAGACCATGGTATAGACAGAGGGAATTATTTTACTTTAGAATCATAATAAAATTATATTACTGTTGGAACCAGACAACAATTTTGATAGTTTGAAAAGAACGTAAGAGTTTCAACATCTTATCTGTCAAGTCAGGGATCAGAGAATTAACTTGTGATAGAAATGCAGTCCGAACATTGACCATTGAGTCAAATGACACAAACAGACATTTGGCAGACAGCTTATTTATAATTGTAAAAAATAGGAAAGATTGTTTAGCTATTTATAAAGACTCCTAAACGGAAACAGTGGAAGAACGTGTTCACGTAAGTGTTTTTTTTAGTTTTTTAATAACAACCTACTTCTTGCATCTCCACCCATGGCACATGGGAAGCCCCTGGTCATCTGCCCCTTACTCCCTGATGACTGTTTTCTCTTTAAGAACTTTGAGTAGTGCTGTAAATTGTGTGGGTGTGTGTATATAGCAGTCATAGCCAAATATATTGGCAGCCTTGCACTTTATTTGAACCGCAGCTTTAAAATGTAGCATTTGTTTTGAAAAGTCAGTTTTTCCTCCTATGTATTTCTTTAGATTGCAGTTGGACAAACCCCAAAATCTGAATCTTAGAAATCACAACGAAATCCTATAACGTCCCGGACTATATTATTGGTACCGTCTAAAAGTTTATAACTTATGCCTGTACAGCACACATCAGTGGTTGTGTGTTTTGGGGTTTATCTGTTGGATAATCTTAAGCAAATTAAAGGCTTGTTAAATTGCATAAAAATCTTGAGATTGATTTGGCCAGTCAAGTACTTTTCACTTTGGTCATTTAAAAACTCAAGTTGCTATGGCAGCACATTTGGTGTAATGGTTTTGCTTGTTTGGAGGTATTTGCTTGTACTTTTGCAGACATATTTCTGTACATTTTATAATTATTTCTGATTCTCAACAGTTATATCATGAAGGAAGATGTGGTAGCCATACAGGCCAATTCATAACACCCACTCAACCATATTTCACAGATAAGGCAATATGATGTGGATTGTTTTTCTCCACACTTTCCTCTTGCCATCTGTCCGGTAAATGTACATTTTTTGGTACGTTGTTGCAAACTGTAACCTGGCCATTCTATATTTTGCTATATTTTTGCTAACAATTAGTGTTCACTTTGCAGAGTTGCCTCTGTAGCTGAAGTCTTCTGAACATGCCACACCTACCTTTTAGCTCTTTATCTGTTGGACAGATCTGTTTCTTTATTATGGTGAGAATTCTTCAGTCATCCACTGTTGAGGTCATTTTTGGCTCGTTTTTCAAGGAACATTGACAGCTATATTATGCCTGTGCAAATGTGATGGAATGCAATTAACTAACCAATCATTCCCAACATGTTTGGTGCCCTGAAATAGGGGGAAATATATAAAAAGAGTTGTCATTTCTATATAGTGAAACCAATATCAATATGAATAATAAACTCCGGGAATCCAAACTCTAACATTTTATTTAAAATTCAAAGTTTGGGGAAAAAAAGGCAGAAGAAGAAAACATTTGTAACTTTCACAAAAATTCCAAGGGCACTGTATGTCTTGGCTGTTTAGTCCTGCAAACTGCTACTCTATAGACAAACTTGCCATGGGCCATTCCCCTTAATATTTGACTATCCTTTGAATAAAGGTGTTAATTAAAACATTGTCTTAGTGGATTTGTCCTCTGTGAGCTCTGTGCCTATATTCATCCATCTTCCAACATTTCTGAAATCTCAAGCTGCCACTGTAGGTGCAAAAACACTGAAATGTGATAATAAATTATTACCAAACAAAAAAATTATAATTAAATGAATACACCATTGTAATGCTTTCTACAATAGACAAATGAACAGCAGTCACCATATCCTCAACCTTTAAACCAGAAATATATGGAGACATTATTTTGAATCAGTGTTAATATTTTTATTGTTTTACCTGTATCTGTGCATGAGTTCTTAAAAAACTGTAGAAAATAATAATAATAAGTGACGAATATCACATGGCGATTAACCTCCAACATTTATACGTTTTTTCGGTAAATCAGGGAAAATGCTGTAATGACAGCTACTGGTTTGATACACAGATAAGGAGGTTACAGGTTTTTGTTCCAACTCTTCACTCACTAACACATAATCTAAATTAAAAACCTTCACTGCAGTCCCCTGGTACAGAAATAACATCTGTATTTTAGAATGAGCTTAATATTACAATTGACAAATCTGCATACTAAATAGTAACAGGAGTGAATTTACTTCTATCCAAGATTGTGATGTTGCATACTGGGATTATCCAGTTTTTTCTTTCAAGTGTTTGTGTGTCAGTGTGGGATGTTCCAGAGTGGGATGTTCTTCAATTTTGAACAAACATAGACAATTGGATAGAAATAAACCTCACTGCTCAAGTTTCATTGCAAGTTTATGCAGCCACAATTATAGTGATTATAGTGATTTCTAATCATATAATTTTCTTATTGTTTTTATTTATGTAAGGATTTGAATATATTGTTAATTGTAAGACTAACCATTTTTTGAACTGGCACTTCTAAAACAACACAACAAAGAAAGGGGAAAATGACAACACGAAGTTGGCAGGTACATTGGCAGGTACAGTAACTAGCAACAGAATGCATAAAAATCTTGGCTGGCTGGCTGGCTGGCATGCCATGCTTTGCCAGAGCACAGTTGCATTTCTTATGTTTTCCTTTAGATGTTGTTAGCATTTCCACATATGTTATTTAAACATCCACACCAGGACAATTTAAAAATGAACAAATGCAATAAAATTAATAATTCAGATGGGAGTCAGTGTGCCTTCCATTGCAAATAACACTGAGAATAAAATGTAATCGAGAGACCGTTGTGCGGCTGCGCGCGTGTGAGCGTGTAAATGAAATGAGGTGTGTTGTGGTGTGTGAAACGGGCTCTAAGTTGCGGATTAGAGTGCAGGGCAAATATGTAGTTAGTTAAACTGTCAGATGGCCTTGGGGTTGAAGCATTTTATCCAGTCTCTGTCCTAGTTGTGATGCTCCCAAACTGCCTTGGCTTTTAGATGGTTGCAGCATGAACATTATAGCTTGGGTACCTGAGGTCCATGATGACCTTAGTTGCCTTTCCGCAGCTCCGTGTGGTGTAAATGTCCCAGAGGGCAGTCAGCGGGCTGCAGATGGTGCATTGGTCTATTGTTACCTCCCTTCAAAAAGCCATATTTTTATGCAGTGAGGTATTGATGTACCACTCTCTTATCAGGCTGCAGTGAGGTATTGTGAGGTTTCTTAGGAACATGAAAAGCATACGTCGAAGAATTCAAAGCTCAGCTGTCTTGTTGTGTTCGCCTCAGAACAGGACTCATGATTGGTGGTTTAGCTAATATGGCACCTCCGTAGTCCTTTAATACGGGAGACCACATTTTCCACATGGCTGTGTGGATGAGTGGGTGGAATTCCAAATAAATAAATCTTACTGTGCCAGCTGGGTTTTATTTCCAGTCCAACTTCTACTACTCTGTGACCTCTTGTTTCTAATCTACGTGAAAGGTTCAGGGAACACCCTGCCTTTGAATTTGGGAAAAGGTGAAAAAAAAAAAGATCTGCACACCAGAGGAACATTTCGTTTACTTTATCTCAAAGAACATAAACGGAATCTTCATGACTAATACAAAGTCAGGTTAGTGTCCATAGTCACAGAACAGTAGAGTCACAAAAACACACAACGTCCATTCGATTGCTCTAGACCAAACAAAATGTGACTTGGACAATTGGAATACAGGACTTATGCTTAAGTCCAGCCTTAAACATGCAGGAGAGAACTAAATCGCATAAAAATGTGCATTATAACACATTCCATCTAAAGGTAAATGCTCAATATCCATGATCACGGAGCTCCACCTATTCTGCTGAGCTTAGACACTCGCTGTTGCTTTCAGCTGGCTGTCTATGCATCTCACTCTTTCTGTTGTCCTCCAATTGCCACTAAACACCTATTATAAAAAGGACACAGTGAGAGATAATCATTTGCACAGTTGTTCTCAGTTGAATCTCATTCCAGCAAACTCATAGAGCGGACAGGGCTGCAGCTGGGTCCAGTGTTCTGCCCTCCCCCGAAACCATCACCTCTCATGTCTAAACAAAGCTCAGTAAAAAAATCAAGATGGAGTTTCACCATAGAACATTCTCCCTAGGCCCTATTCATGCATAAACATTTTTGAAACTTAAATAAATGTTTTTTTTAGTCCATGTTAGGTCCACTTATCTCTAGTCTAAATCGTGCCACATGGGCCTCAAATACAAGTGTAAGGGTTTCATCGCAAATGTTTGGTCCTGATGACTGGACTACCAACTTATTAGTTTTTCTGTCATTTCTGAAGATATTTTTATATTGCATATTTCTTCACACAGATCTTCTGCCGAAACTATTTTATTTATTTACTGAACAAATGTATGGAACACCTAATATCTGATGTGAAAATGTGATTGCCTCTTATATTCAATAACTTGTTCACAGAGACTGCAACCAAAATCCTTCTGTACTGTTTAGTCTCCCACATCACTGAGAATCTTGGCCCACTTTTCCACTCAGCAACAATTGTAGTTCTTTTTTTTTAGCTAAAACTGCTCCTTTTAGGCTTTGCCAGAATATCACAATAAGGTTTAGGTCTGGCCTGGAATAAGCAATACCAAATCTTTAAATGTTAGGCTTGTCAGCCATGCTGATGTTGACTGGCTTTTGTTTTAGATAATTGTCTTACTGCATGTCCCAGGTACACTGCAGATTCAGCTCTATACCATCCAAAAAAGCTCCATATTTGAGTCTTCTGTCCATAGAACATTTATCCTGGAGTGTTAACTGGTGACTGGTGCTTACATGAGAATTTTTGGAAAGCTTTTGAATAAAATGTCATGTTATCTGTCAAAAAACTCCACAGATTTGACCTCAAAACAATAGTTAGTAATGTTAGTAAAATATTAACTCAAAAACAACATTTCCACTTAAATGTATATCACTTTTCTGCATGTTACACTCAATCAATCAATCAAATGTATTTATAAAGCCCTTTTTACATCAACAGTTGTCACGAAGTGTTGTACAAAACACCCAGCCTGATACCCCAAGGAGCAAGCAACAAACAGTGTTGAAGCACAGTGGGTAGGAAAAACTCACTAAGAGGGGCTGAAATTAAGGAAGAAACCTGGAGAGGAACCAGGCTCGGTGGGGGTAACCAGTCCTTTTCTGGCTGTGCTGGGTGAACATTTTAAGAGTACAAGTTGTAATAATTACTGAATGCATTTGGGCTGTGTCCAGAATCTATAAAACCTAATCTAGGTCAGCAGCATGACCAGATGGAAATAGATAGAGACGATTGGGGGGGGTCAGCAGACTGGCAGCTGGAAATGTCAGGTATCGTCTTGATCTGCAACACAACCTACACCTAATTTACACCAATTTATTTCATACAAACCCGTTTCCAAAAACATTGGGACGCTGCATAAAGTGTTAATAAAAATAGAATGCAATGATTTGCAAATCATTTAAACCCTATATTCAATTGAAAATTGTACACATTTTTTAACTGAGACATTTTATTGATTCTTGACAAATACAGTTGTGCTCAAAAGTTTGCATACCCTTGGAGACTTGGTAATATATGTTCCATTTGTAAAGAAAACATGAGTGAGCAGGCAAATCACGTGTTTCATTTCTTATGGGAATGGCACAATCACAAAACAAAACATGGCAACAAAGAAAAAAATGAACTGACCCCTGTTCAAAAGTCTGCATACCCTTAGTTCTTAATACTGTGTATTGCCCCCTTTAGCATCAATGACAGCGTGCAGTCTTTTGTAATAGTTGTCTATGAGGCCCCAATTTCTTGCAGGTGGTCTAGCTGTCCATTTGTCTTGGCAAATGTTCTCCAGGTCATGCAAAGTCTTTGGTTGTCTTGCATGAAACAGTAAAGGCTGGTGCAGTAAAGGATTCTATGTGGCAACTCAACCATGCAGCTCATTTTATTTGAAGTATTGTCGTATTGTGCTCCTTGTAACAACCATACCATCTTTTTCCAGAAAAGCCTGTACTTCTCCTGAATTGACCTGTGGGTTTTTCTTTGCATCCCAAACAATTCTTCCGTCTGTTTTGGCTGAAATCTATCTTGGTCTACCTGACCTTGGCTTGGAATCAAGAGAACCCTGGATTTTCCACTTCTTAATAAGTGATTGAACAATACTCACTGGCATTTGCAAGGCTTTTGATATCTTTTTATATCCTTTTCCATCTTTATGAAGTTCCATTACCTTGTTACACAGGTCTGTTGACAGTTCTTTTCTGCTCCCTATGTCTCAGTATCTAGCCTGCTCAGTGCATCCATGTGAGAGCTAACAAACTCATTGACTCTTTATACACAGACACTAATTGTAATTGCAAAAGCGACAGGTGTGGGAATTTCACCTTTAATTGCCATTTTCACCTGTGTGTGTCACCTTGTGTGTCTGTAACAAGGCCAATCATTCAAGGGTATGTAAACTTTTGATCAGGGCCATTTGGGTGATTTCAGTAATAATTATGATTTAAAAAGGAGCCAAACAACTACACTCACCTAAAGGATTATTAGGAACACCTGTTCAATTTCTCATTAATGCACGAGCTCACCAAAATTAGACAGTTGAAGACTGGAAGAATGTTTCCTGGTCTGATGAGTCTCGATTTCTGTTGAGACATTCAGATGGTAGAGTCAGGATTTGGCGTAAACAGAATGAGAACATGGATCCATCATGCCTTGTTACCACTGTGCAGGCTGGTGGTGGTGGTGTAATGGTGTGGAGGATGTTTTCTTGGCACACTTTAGGCCTCTTAGTGCCAAATGGGCATCGTTTAAATGCCACGGCCTACCTGAGCATTGTTTCTGACCATGTCCATCCCTTTATGACCACCATGTACCCATCCTCTGATGGCTACTTCCAGCAGGATAAAGCACCATGTCACAAAGCTCGAATCATTTCAAATTGGTTTCTTGAACATGACAAAAGTTCACTGTACTGAAATGGCCCCCACAGTCACCAGATCTCAACCCAATAGAGCATCTTTGGGATGTGGTGGAACAGGAGCTTTGTGCCCTGGATGTGCATCCCACAAATCTCCATCAACTGCAAGATGCTATCCTATCAATATGGGCCAACATTTCTATAGAATGCTTTCAGCACCTTGTTGAATCAATGCCATGTAGAATTAAAGCAGTTCTGAAGGCGAAAGGGGGTCAAACACAGTATTAGTATGGTGTTCCTAATAATCCTTTAGGTGAGTGTATGTGATGATAAATGGCTTCATATGATCACTATCCTTAAATAAAAGACATGTTAAGTCATATTTTCAAAATCAATAACAAAATTTCACAATTTCTGCCAGGGTATGCAAACTTATGAGCACACCTGTACATGCCCACTTTAAATTTGATGCCAGTAACACATTTCTAAAAAGTTGGGTGAGATGCTACAAAAGACTGGAACAGTTGTGTAATGTTAAAAAACTAAACCTGGTGGAATATCATACAACTAATTTGGTGAATTGGCAACAGTTCAGTAAAATTATTGGGAATTAAAAGATCATCCCAGAAAAGATGCGTCATTCAGAAGTAAGGATGGGGAGGGGTTTCCCACTCTGTGAAAGGCTGCGGGCAAATCATTTTAGAATAAAATTTTGCAACATAAAATTGCAAGGGGTTTAGGGATTTCATCATCTACATTACATGATATAATTTTCCTGTAGTTCTTGACCAGGTTTGCACACACTGCAGCAGGGATTTTGGCCAACTCCTCCATACAGACCTTCTCCAGATCCTTCAGGTTTCGGGGCTGTCGCTGGGCAATATGGACTTTCAGCTCCCTCCAAAGATTTTCTATTAGGTTCAGGTCTGGAGACTGGCTAGGCCACTCCAGGACCTTGAGATGCTTCTAACAGAGCCACTCCTTAGTTGCCCCGGCTGTGTGTTTCGGGTCACTGTCATGCTGGAAGACCCAGCCACGACCCATCTTCAATGCTCTTTCTGAGGGATGTTGTTGGATCTCGCAATACATGCCCTCATCCATCCTCCCCTCAATACAGTGCAGTCGTCCTGTCCCCTTTGCAGAAAAGCATCCCCAAAGAATGATGTTTCCACCTCCATGCTTCACGGTTGGGATGGTGTTCTTGGGGTTGTACTCATCCTTCTTCTTCCTCCAAACACGGCGAGTGGAGTATAAACCAAAAAGTTCTATTTTTGTCTCATCAGACTACATGACCTTATCCCATTCATCCTCAGGATCATCCAGATGGTCATTGGCAAACTTCAGACGGGCCTGGACATGCGCTGGCTTGAGCAGGGGGACCTTGTGTGCGCTGCAGGATTTTAATCCATGACGGCATAGTGTGTTACTATTGGTTTTCTTTGAGACTGTGGTCCCAGCTCTCTTCAGGTCATTGACCAGGTCCTGCCGTGTAGTTCTGGCCTGATCCCTCACCTTCCTCATGATCATTGATGCCCCACGAGGTGAGATTTTGCATGGAGCCCCAGACCGAGGGAGATTGACCGTCATCTTGAACTTCTTCCATTTTCTAATAATTGCACCAACAGTTGTTGCCTTCTCACCAAGCTGCTTGCCTATGGTCCTGTAGCCCATTCCAGCCATGTGCAGGTCTACAATTTTATCTCTGATGTCCTTACAAAGCTCTCTGGTCTTGGCCATTGTGGAGAGGTTGGAGTCTGTTTGATTGAGTGTGTGGACAGGTGTCATTTATACAGGTAACGAGTTCAAACAGGTGCAGTTAATACAGGTAATGAGTGGAGAACAGGAGGGCTTCTTAGAGAAAAACTAACAGGTCTGTTAGAGACAGAATATTTTCTGGTTGGTAGGTGATCAAATACTTGTGTCATGCAATAAAATGCAAATTAATTATTTAAATATCATACAATGTGATTTCCGTCTCTCACAGTTGAAGTTTACCTATGATAAACATTACAGACCTCTACATGCTTTGTAAGTAGGAAAACCTTTAGCAGTGTATCAAATACTTGTTCTCCCCACTGTATACATATGCTGCCATCCAGACAACGTCTTTTTCAGGAAAGGCCTTGCTTATTTCAGCAAGACAATGCTTCACCACATTCTACATGTATCACAACAGCATGGCTCTGTAGTAAAAAAGTCTGGGTGCCAAACTGGCCTGCCTGTTGTCCAGACCTGTCACCCATTGAAAACATTTTGTGCATTTTGAAATGAAAAACAACGACAAAGGACACCCCGAATTGTTGAGCGGCTGAAATCCTATATCAAGCAAGAATGTGAATACATTTCACTATCAAAAGTACAGCAATTGGTCTCCTCAGTTCCCATATGCTTAACTCCTCTTATTGTTAAAAGAGGAGGTGATGCAACACAGTGGTAAACATGTCCCTGTCCCAACTTTTTGTAAACGTGTTGCTAGCATCAAATTCAAAATGGGCATGTATTTTTACAAAACCAATACCAATTTTCAATTTCAATATTTAATATGTTGTCTTTGTACTATTTTATAGTAAATATAGGGATAAGTGATTTTCACATCATTACCTTTTATTTTTATTAGCATTTTACAAAGCGTCCCAACTTTTGGGGAAACCGGGTTGTACTTTATGTGTTGTTGTTTAACAGTTTTTTTTGTCAAATTCCATGCTGAGCCTCTTTTTTTTAATATAATTTGCACTGTGCTCATTGCAATGTGCTCAAAAATGTGCTAAGAAACTACTGCAACAGTGGAATTCTTATGTACAATAATCACCTCAATATTAAACAATATATAGACTACTGTTCAAAGGTTGCTGGTCACTTCGAAATGTCTTTGTTTTCCATGAAAACATTGTTTAATATTGAGGTGAAAATATATCAAAATGAATAGGAAGTATAGTCAAGGTTGGAAATAATAATTTTTAATTGAAATAATAATTGTGTCTTTCAAAATGTGGATGTCTGAAACTCATTCATTCAAAAAAGGGTCCCATTTATAACTAGCAAATTGTTGTGTTATACTGTCATCTAATAGTAGAGTGCCTACCGGATCTTTCTACAGGTTAGCTGTCTTTTTTGTTTTAACAGTATTCAAAATTCTATGTCAAATCACAAGGCCTATACCAGACCATAGCCTTTTATATTATGTACAGTTACAGCATTAATGAAATAAATAATATCCACATGAGATACTGAATTTGACAAGTAAATATAGATATAGTTTGCATAGTCAATGATGTGCTGTCATTGGGAGCCAAGGTTATGAATTATTAGGTTGGATTCCTGCCGACAAAATCTCTGTTTTCTCAGAGCCTGGCCCGGAGCACTTCTGATTGGATAGCCTAACTGCCTGAATGGGTCATTGATTTTGCCTCTGTGGCCTCTACCCATTTTTGCATTTTATTTTGTATGAGACCAGAAGACCAGAGTTTTTTTTGTTTTGCTCTATCTGATAGAGACATTTGGCAGTAGCACTCCTTGGAAAAAGCCACCCTGAAACGTTTGTCATACTGGACACAATATTAATATCATCCATATCTTGAATAAATACTGTTACAGTAGCTTCCACTGTTTGGATATCAAAATAATACATAGAATCCACTCCAGTCAATGTTCCACCGGGATTTCTTTTTCCCACTTGATATCTAAGAAATATCAAGAGGTCACTGAGCTCTTATTACTTGAGATCAAAGAAGTTAACCTTGATATGTTCGCCTGGAAACAGGATTGTCAGTCAGCTGAGATGAAACAAGAGGTTAGGCTGTATTGAGTTTCCTTCCTGATTGGCTGAAACTTTTCATGTTCTAACCTGAAAGGGGCAACAAGTCCTCTCATACAGTGCGTGGTCCCTACAGTTCCTTTAGATTTCTACAAATCAGACTAAAATATTTTATGATT
Organism: Esox lucius; assembly: GCF_011004845.1. Taxonomy (NCBI): domain Eukaryota; kingdom Metazoa; phylum Chordata; class Actinopteri; order Esociformes; family Esocidae; genus Esox; species Esox lucius. Next base: position 17,838,893 of record NC_047583.1, read on the forward strand.
GACTGTCACAGCTTCAATTAAGGAAGTAAACATTAGTTGCTGTAAGTGAGAATGGGTCCTTGGACCCATAAACATTTAATTATTATTATTATTTAATGATTTATTCATTTAATGAATAAATAAACATTTTGATTAATTTTACATCCTTTCCATACCTTTTATTGTGGTTAGCAATAAGACAATGGCTGTGTTCAAGTCCATTAAAATTACTGTGGTCAATTGCAGACTGAGTGATCTACAAATCACCTTGCATCATCAATAATTTGTTATTATTATTTGTGAATCAGCCATTCAGAATTTACCTACAATACATTGCAATCTCAAATATGACCTCTCATGTAAACTCATGTATCCAGTTAACATAGGCTACAAACTATTTAACCAAACATTTCTCTGAAACTATTTAATGTTTTTAAGTTGTTTATTTTGTTATAAGAATATATACAATATATATCAGGCCTACATTGAAACATTGTAGGCCTGACTGTGCTTCATTTTTCATCTCGTGCACAATTTATCTCTGCTTCAGTTTGATCCACATTAACCTACAGTACTGATAACAACAGCTGCAGGTAGTCCAGTGAAGGCTATGCCCTCTGATCCTATCTGTGTCAGGCCAGGTGTTGTGAAGCATTAACCTAATATATTTAAAGCTGAAGCTATGTATTTATAACTTGGCCCATTTATTTGTGTTCTGAGAAAATGAGAATCTTATGTTTTATATTTTAACTTTGGTTGGCTAGGCATAGGCCTTTTCAGTTCAGAGTTATTCACTGGAATTAGTCAATCAACATAATAGTAATGCCATACCGTTACTAAGTTACTTTCTAATTACTGATGTGAAGGCTTACTACATGATGCAACCCCCATGAAGCAAGATCATTCCTGTTAGTTCTTTGGTGCAAGTTGTTGTGTCAGTCTTAAGACCTCTCTCGGTAGTTTTAAAATAGAATTCACAAAAACATGTGCAAGTTGCTGCATTTTGATGGTTTCCCTAGTGCCTGGGGTTTTAAGAAATAACAACAACATATTTCCTGATTCAAAAAATAGCCCATATATAAAAAATATGTATTAATATGTTATACCTGACAATTAACTGAGTTGGTCAGATTAGACTATCGAGATGCAATTTTGTTGGTAAAGTAATTTTTTATTATGTTAAATATGTCCTTCAGAGTGTGAATCTGCCAATATAAGGTACATGCACATGCACAGATAGACCCCAGGGGGGCTTGAACCCCTGCTCTTTTCCCCTCAGACTCAACAAATGTCCTGTTTGGTGGTTCTGTCTGTGTGATGCACATTACACGTCAACACAACCTCCTTTCATTTTTCTTACGCCATAGATCCCGGGATTTTCTGATTCAGCACATGCCCCTGTTTTTTGCTTGAGCCACTGACCCCCAAAAATGTATGTGTACAGCCCTGAAAAGGCATTCATGCATAGCATTGCGTTTTTGCTCTGTTTGTCTTTGTAAAAAGTTCCCAGGTCACAAAAACTTCTGTAATTTTCCAACCGTTTGAGCTACAGAGGTTAAATCATCTCAAAGTGTTGAAAACATGCTGGTCTTTTTGACTGTCACATTTACATGTTGAAATGTACACGTGTTTCTCTAAAACAGGTCTTGTCACAGTAAAAAACATTAACTGGAGTTGCAAAGTCATAAATACAGTATTTACCCTTAGTAGAGTCTCTGGAACACAAGGATGGGTTTTCTGTACTGTGCCTAAAAACCTATCTATCACTGTAACAAAACTGAGCACAGTTGGAATATATATGGGTTAATATGAAAGCCTATTACCACCTCAAAAAAAGCTACAGCCGTGTTGGATACTACTTAGAACTGAGAATATTTGCCCTCAAACTTCAGTATGTTGAAGTCAACAGGGAACTGTAAAAAGCTGGTTTCAAGCTGGAAAATCGATTTGTGCAGTCAAGTCAGAATTCCAAGTAGGTAACTCAGGCAACATCCTGTGACTTTGGACTTTAAGTTCTAAAGATCATTGACGCTTGACCTCTTATTTCAATGTCTACTTAGGTGTGCGTAGTAATATACTGTTAGGAATATGGTTGCAAATAATAAATGTTGTTTGATGTTTACATTAGCATTTGTCTTCAATCAAAACTTGCTGGCATGGCAGGGATGGTATTTCAATTGTTTTCTCATGGCAGCCAGAAATATTTCAGAATTTAATAGGCTGTTGGTTTAATGTCAGATAAAAAACAAATGTTAGGAAAATGTCTAAACATTTCATCAGTTACTAAAACATGGGTCTGCTGTTATCATTTATACAGTAACATTGGGCTGAACGAGACACTACCCTGCTTTGAGAATGGAAACTTTCAGGAAAGTGTCATGCCCTACATCCGGAGGTAGTGGTCAAGACATAAGAATTTTGCAAGTTTATGCTGTCAACAATTAACACATCTAAAATCTCTGGAAAGTGTGAATATTAATTTTAATGTTTAACTGTTACAATATTTTATATCTTAAAATGTTTGGCCTTGTTAAATCATGTTCAGTCTCTTAAATTAAATACCATAAATGTTTTCTAATTTGCTAGAAATATTGTTTGAAGTGCCTGTTATAACATCTGTTGGTAATACTGTATATAAACCTATTACGTACTCCTTAAAGATGTGTTTTTCATGTTAGCATGCTAACTATGCCTTAAAGACAGACAGGTGGAATAGTTAGCCCAGCTAACCATCACTAGCATTCACTGACTGACATTGAAGTAACTGTGAGTGTAATGTAGAGTAGTGCTCATAAGTTTGCATACCCTGGCAGAAATTGGGAAGTTTTGGCATTGATTTTGAAAATATGACTGAACATCTTTTATTTAAGGATAGTGATCATTTGAAGCCATTGATTATCCCATAGTTGTTTGGCTCCTTTTTAAATCATAATGATAACAGAAATAACCCAAATGGCCCTGATCAAAAGTTTACATACCCTTGAATGTTTGGCCTTGTTACAGACACACAGGGTGACACACACAGGTGAAAATGGCAATTAAAGGTGAATTTCACACACCTGTGGCTTTTTCAACTGCAATTAGTGTCTGTGTATAAACAATCATTGCGTTTGTGAGCTCTCACATGGATGCACTGAGCAGGCTAGATACTGAGCCATGGGGAGCAGAAAATAACTGTCAAAAGACCTGCGTAACAAGGTAATGGAACTTTATAAAGATGGAAAAGAATATAAAAAGATATCAAAATCCAATCTCTTATTAAGAAGTAGAAAATTCAGGGATCTCTTGATACCAAGCCAAGGTCAGGTAGACCAAGATAGATTTCAGCCAAAACTGCCAGAAGAATTGTTCAGCATGCAAAGAAAAACGCACAGGTCACTTCAGGAGAAGTACAGGCTGTTCTGGAAAAAGATGGTGTGGTTGTTACAAGGAGCACAATATGACAATACTTCAAATAAAATGAGCTGCATGGTCGAGTTGCCACAAAGAAGCCTTTACTGTGCCAATGCCACAAAACTCCCAGTTACAATATGCCAAACAACACCTCGACACACCTCACAGCTTCTGGCACACTGTAATTTGGAGTGATGAGACTAAAATAGAGCTTTATGGACAAAACCATAAGCGCTATGTTTGGAGAGGAGTCAACAAGGCCTATAGTGAACAGAATACCAGCCCCACTGTGAAGCATGGTGGTGTCTCACAAAAGACTGCACACTGTCATTGATGCTAAAGAGGGAAAAACACAGTATTAAGAACTAAGGGTATGCAGACTTTTGAACAGGGTCATATTATTTTAATATTTTTTAGCCATTTTCTTTTTAATGATTATGCCATTCTGTTATGACCTACAGTTGAATGTGAATCCCATTAGAAATAAAATATGTTTTTTGCCTGCTCGCTCATGTTTTCTTCACAAATGGTACATATATTACCAATTCTCCAAGGGTATGCAAACTTTTGAGCACAACTGTAACTGGTGACAATGAGTATGTACATAATGAACAATATCTGTACGGGAGCTTTCCTTCCATTATTATAAAAAGAAAAGGTTTAACTATCACAATTGTTTGAAATCTGGCATGACCGCATTGACAGAGGATTAGACAACCTCACTGAACCCTATCATTTTGTTGAAAATGCCACTCTTCCTTGAGGACCTAATATTATGTACAACACGACACATATAAGTTGAGGTTGAGATGAACACTGCGGAGGACTGACGCGATCTAAGACAATGGACTGCCATAGAATGATGTACTTTCATGTAAATATATCAATATGCTTCCTCCATCCTTTTTTTCAGATATTTTAGAAGGTACGTATGCTGAAAACACCTTCTCATATACAGCAATGAACTGGGAGCAATTAGCGTTAACTCTCTTGCTCTGGGAAAGAGCAAAAGATCTTTCACCTTGACAGCTCAGGGAGTATAACCAGTAACCTTTTGTTTACTTTGTTTTCTCTTGACCACTAGGCTACCCTGCTACCGCATTCAATTTTAAATGTATTCATTTATATTCTCCATGTTATATTAAAGGCGTTATCTACAGTATCCCCACACATAAAATTCATGACACTACCAACTTGGTAAAAGCCTGTACTGTACGTTTGGAAGGTATAAAGATTATTTCACTTTATCCACATTTTTTATGTTATAATATCAACTTATATAAATGGTACAATTGAGTAACTTAAGTTTTTGCCGTTAATTTACACACTATACCAAATAATGACATTCATAGATAATATTGCCAATTACTGAAAATAGAAAACTGAAATATCCCATGTAATTTATTCAGGACCCTTTATTCAGCACTTTGTAGAAGCACCTTTGGCAGTGCTCACAACACTATACAGTGGATTAAAAAGTCAACACACCCCTGTTAAAATGCCAGGTTCTTGTGATGTAAAAGAATGAGACAAAGATAAATCATGTCAGAAAATGTTTCCAGCTGTAATATGACCTATAACGTGAACAATTCAATTGAAAAAACAAACTGAAATCTTGAGGGAAAAAATAAATAAATAAAAAACTCACAAATAACCTGGTTGCATAAATGTTCACACACCCCTTAAACTAATACTTTATTTAAGCACCGTTTTTTATTACAGCACTCAGTCTTTTTGGGTAGGAGTGTATTAGCATGGCACATCTTGACGTGGCAATATTTGCCCACCCTTCTTTGCAAAAGCGCTCCAAATCTGTCAGATTACGAGGACATCTACTGTGCACAGCCCTCTTCAGATCACTCCACAGATGTTCAATTGGATTCAGGTCTGGGCTCTCGCTGGGCCATTCCAAAACGTTAATCTTTTTCTGGTGAAGCCATGCTTTTGTAGATTTGGATGTGTGCTTTGGCTTGTTGTCGTGCTGAATGGTGAACTTCCTCTTAATCTTCAGCTTTCTAACAGACGGATGAAGGTTTTGTGCCAGAATTGCCTGGTAATTGAAACTGTTCATAATTTCCTCCACCCTGACTAAGACCAGCTGAAGAAAAACAGCCCCAAAGCATGATGCTGCCACCACCATGCTTCACTTTGGGTATGGTGTTCTTTGAGTGATGTGCAGTGTTGTTTTTGCGGCAAACATTCCTTTTGGAATTATGGCCAAAATGTTCAACCTTGATTTCATCAGACCATAACACATTTTCCAACGTTCTTTTAGGAGACTTGATGTTTGTTTTTGCAAACTTCATCCCAGCTTGGATGTTTTTCTTTGTAAGAAAAGGCTTCAATCTTGCCACCCTACCCCATAGCCCATTCATATGAGGAATACGGGAGATTGTTGTCACATGTAACACACAGCCAGTACTTGCCAGAAATTCCTGCAGTTCCTTTAATGTTGCTGTAGGCCTCTTGGAAGCGTCCCTGACCAGCTTTCTTCTTGTCTTTTCATACATTTTGGAGGGACGTCCAGTTCTTGGTAATGTCTCTGTTGTGCCATATTTTTTCTCCACTTAATGATGACTGTTTTCCCTGTGTTCCATGGTATATCTAATGCTTTGGAAATTATTTTGTACCCTTCTCCTGACTGAAATCTTTCAACAATAAAATCCCTCTGATGCTTTGGAAGCTCTCTGCGGACCATGGCGTTTGCTCTGAGATGCAACTAAGAAAATGTCAGGAAAATCCTAATAGAACAGCTGAAGTTTATTTGTGATTAATCAGAGTCACTTTAAATGATGGCTGGTGTGTAATGACTTTTTAACATGAGTTTGAATGTGATTGGTTAATTCTGAACACAGCCACATCTCCAGTTATAAGAGGGTGTGCACACTTATGCAACCAGGTTATCGTAAGTTTTTTATTTAAAATGTCTCCCCCTTGAAGATTTCATTTTTTCAATTGAATTGTTCCCATTATAGGTGACATTACAAGTGGAGAAAGTTCTGACATGATGTATCTTTGTCTCATTCTTTTACATCACAAAAACCTGACATTTTATCAGGGGTGTGTATATTTTTTAAATCCACTGTATGTTATACAAGTGGTTATAGTAACTGATTCCACCATGATTTACAAGTAAGTGGTCTGTCTGTAAAATGACATGCTAACACATTTACTTGCACTTACGATAACCTGATCAGGGGTGTGTATATTTTTTAAATCCACTGTATGTTATACAAGTGGTTATAGTAACTGATTCCACCATGATTTACAAGTAAGTGGTCTGTCTGTAAAATGATATGCTAACACATTTACTTGCACTACAGATTGCCAAATCATCCAGTATATGTTATGCGCATTCTTGTCTACAACACATACATCTGCTTATAGAGTTATGACAAGGTATATACCAATCAGCCAAAACATGATGACCACCTGCCTAATATTGTGTAGGTCCCCCTTTTGCCGCCAAAACAGTCCTGACCCATCGAGGCATGGAATCCACTAGACCTCTGAAGATGTGCTGCGGTATCTGGCACCAAGACGTTAGCATCAGATCCTTCAAGTCCTGAAAGTTGCAAGGTGGGCCTTATTTGTCCAGCACATCCCAAAGATGCTCGATTGGATTGAGATCTGGGAGGCCAAAAAACACTGTGATTCATCAGACCAGGCCACCTTCTTCCATTGCTCTGTGGTCCAATTCTGATGCTCACATCCCCGTTATAGGCGCTTTCTGCAGTTACAGGGGTCAGCATGGGCACCCTGACTGGACTGCAACCACGCAGCCCCATATACAACAATCTATGATGCACTGTGTTCTGACACCCTTCTATTAGTCCCAGCATTTTCCACCAATTTGAGCTACGTCTATATGAAGTTTCGTCTGTTGGATTGGACCACACAGTTTGAACCACTCCCCACGTGCATCAATGAGCTTTGGCTGCCCATGACTGGTTCACCACTTTTCCTTCCTTGGGCCACTTTTGATAGGTACTGACCACTGCAGACCAGGAACACCCCACAAGGGTTGTAGTTTTGGAGATGCTCTGGCCCAGTCATCTAGCCATCACAATTTGGACCTTGTCAAAATTGCTCAGATCCTTACGCTTGCTCATTAACTTTGAGGACAGAATGTTCAATTGCTACCTAATATATCCCACCCTCTGACAGGTGCCATGATAACGAGATCATCAGTGTTATTCACTTCACCAGTCAGTGGTCATAATGTTATGGCTGATCTGTGTATGTTTTGTTTAGATTTACACACTGGGAATTACATTAATCTACTAAATCTAATCTACCATGTTTGATATGTTCAAGCAAAGGTTTTGAGTTGTCATTGGCTGGAACTTTTAGCTGAATCAGCAGCGTTGTCCTAGCTACCTGATGAACACAAATTTGAGAAAGAAATGTAATCTTTACAAAGTTGAATGCGTTTTGAACATTGAAAATGTGAGAGAAGTCTAACCTTTAATTGAGGTAAGATTGAGCCTTTCATGCTCATCTTAACCAAGCATGTCAATAATTCTGTAGGTTATTGTGGGCAATTTGAAAAATCATACTCCCAAGTATGTGCTTGCATGTAGATTAATGCACTTTAAGTCTGTAGTGGGTTTGACTGAGTAAAAGTGAAATTGGTGACCATTTCAGGGGAGCTGAGCTCCAGTACTTGAATATTTGAGATACAACAGGCACTATTTTCATCGGCCACTCTAACCTATAATCCTGTGGGGTTAATGAGTTTAAACAGACTAATTAGCGGTTTCTCAAAATTATACTGCAGGGGCTTAGAAATATGAAAACATTGATAAAGTATGGTAATATTTAGTATAATTTTTTTTTGGCATCATTATTATATTATCATCAAATGTGCTTAACATTTATACAGCAAAGATCTGGTGGACTCCATTCAATATCAACTACTTAGTTAACATTATATTGCATCTAAAATATATTTGGTGACATCAAAATGTTTACAAAAGGTTTTGCTACTAGAGATGGTATTGTGTTTTCAAGGCTTAGTAATGCCCTTTAGACCAAATCTTCATCAGGCCCTTTTTGATGATGCTTTGAGGAGAATGCTCAGTTGGACATCAGCCCCAAAACAAACTTTCAAAACAGTATTGTGATGAATTGTGCAATCCATTAATATTGATTTGTCATTGTTTGAGTTGTCAGATTTATATGTATGGCCCAAGCACGAAATATACATGTAGACATTCCTTGTGTTCGAGCAAGACAGTTTAAATGTAGCCTATTACTTGAAAGTTCTGAACATTGTTATGGCATTATTTCCACCCTTCCAAACTAAGAGGAGGTGACAAAAGAAGATCCTTCACATTACTATTTTTGTTAAGGTATCACCTGATAAATAAACAAATTTGTCAAATGTATTGCGTTACGGTGGATGTCAATGATTGTCAATGGAGCAGTCTATATGAAGTTTCTATAATGAGAAATGCATTATTATTACTGAGTCCTGTGGTCTATTGTTTAATTTCATTAATAGTTTTTACTGGCATAATATGGCACTGACATCAATAATAACAAACCCAAAGTTACTTTTTATTAGTTAGCTATGTAGTTAATGCTCATTATATCTGTGTGCCTAAAAAAGCACTATGGATTTCAAAGTTGAGTGTCAGATATTTCAGCCAGAGTCTAAACGGTGGGCCCCAGGGCTCCATGACAGCACTTGAAGGTTGCATGAATAACAAATACTGACAGTTGGCTAGTTAGAACAAAAATTTTGTTTTGTGTACAACTGTAGAGCTCAGGTTCTGAGTTGTGTTTGGCTTGGGTTAAGGAGAGGAAATGTGACGAGTCATATCTGCATGCTGATCATAATGGCAATCAGGGATAACCTTCCTATATGTAGGACATGTGGATATTGAATATACCAATAAATATAATGGATTGTTGACTTCTTTGTGACTCTCCTATGGCATGGAGGTATGCTATGTAGGCACAGAGTAGAAACTGTTCAAAATTCTACATATTCTATCTATTATCTCACCTGTGTGTTTGTGTGTGTGATCCATGTTTATGTGGGTGGCAAATATAAGAGACATTTCAAGGACCTAATAAGGAGTTGGACCACCCTTTGCCTTCAGAACTGCTCCAATGCTTCTTGGATTGCTGTCATACAAATCCAGAACTGTGTGTTGTGGGATATTTCACCATTCATCAAGGCGAAAAGGCACTTGTTCTTTAACCCCTTACAGTGGGCAAATCCAGACCAATGAGAAAATACATTTGATTTTCTTTTCATTGCATGTTATACTATAGCAATAAGTATTTATATGTTTATTTCCGCAGATACATTTTTCAGTACTGCACATTTCATTTTCTATGGAACAATTTAAAGTGGAAGTGAAGACACTGTTGTCAAATTCAAGTAATAGGCCTGTATAGTACATGGGGATGGATACTAAAACTGTGCACTACTACTTTACATGATACATACAGGATTTGTTAAAGGGAAGTTGCAGCTGAGGGGACTTTACTCCAGCTACAAAATGGGAAAAGCTTTAGATTAAAGCTTGATAGAATTATCATCCAACAGTAAAAAGTGGACAAGCATGGCTATGCTAATGAAAGTAAATTCATAAACTATAGCCAGGGACACATTGTTCTAGACTAGAGAAAGAAAGCATGTTTGCCCTTACAACTGCTACAAGGTTTCTATATTGCAGCCACACACACACACACCCACCTTCACATATTTTCATATTTATTTTCTATTCTTGTGGGGACCTGAGACCTAACCCTAACTAAGAAATGCATGTTCCCTATTTCCTAGCCCTAAACATAACCCAAATCCTGATCCTAAAAACAACATCATCCAATCAACTCACATGCCTATACTTAGCCAAGCCCTATCGCATTACCCTACACCTAACTGGTAATGTCTAAACCTAAAAGTAATCCCAATTCTAACACTATGCCCAATTGTACATTTTCCCTAAACCTAAACTCTAACCTGGAAATTGCATTTTCCCTTGTGAGGAACTCCAAAAACAGATTTTTCAGGTTTTACTAATTTTTTTCAACACTTTACAGGGGGTGGACAAAATAACACAAACACCACATGGAAAAGGACTACTAGTTTGATGTAACTAAATCACAATTAAAAACAAAGCTGCTGAGGTCACATTAGGTAGTGTAATTTTAAGTACATATGTCTCAGCTATAAAAGAGGTCTGACTATTAGTATAGTACTTTGATATTTGAGTTTTCAAAGCAAAACAGAGTTCCTTAACAGGCCAAATTGTCAGTGCCCAAATTACAGGTGCATCAGTCACAAAACTGCTAAATTATTATGTGTCAAGGGGAACACCCTTAGAAGTAATCTTTCTCTTTTTATACATCTTAACTGCAATGCATTTTATACGGTTGGCTGAGGGGGTCAGCTGCCACCCGCCCTGGATCAAGATTTTATTTTTTCAATTTTATTTTCAATTAGCTTCTCAAAATATGTGGTCTTTGTCACCAGCCATTTTCCTTCTTTCTGTTGGTTTCTGAATTTCAGCTCAACAACATCATCATCCAAAGCAAAATCTACGACATCATGCACAACATTGTCTTGTCCAAAAGTAGAGTTTGTATATTACACAAGAAAACCGTGCTTCCAGTAAGCATGTACAGCTACAGCATGATTTCTAATCTGGCCCATAGCTCTTTGAACAAAAACATTCTCCTCTATTTTTCCCTACTGTCTCAGTGCGCCACCTATTCATGTGGCCCAGGCTAAGCTGCTTGTGAAGGCTGCTCACTAAGGCTCAAGCGAGGTGGAGTAAATGTAAATCTGTTCTATTTCTGAAATGATACCATTGTTGTTTCCTCTTTCCAACTTTTCTTTTTTCTTTTGGAATAACAAAATAAAAACTTTGTCTGTTTGTGCAATAATTGCGCAGCAACTTGAAGGCATTTTTACATAGATCTATAATAATCTGTTCCTCACTAAACTAAAGTTTCTGGTCCCACCCTTGAAATACAGTGCCCTCCATAAGCATTGGGACTGTTGTAATCTCAAAGCATATGATATTACACTTAAAAACGATTAACAGCATTTCAACATGTTTCACCAACTGAGTAAGCGTACTTTCAGAGCTCCATCCCCCCTTTTCATATGATACCAAGTATCGGGACAATTCAACTTAAAGCCAATGTAAGACTTTACACTTTTATTTTAAAAAATCTGTTCAAAACATTGGTTTTAATAAAGTATAAACAAAAATTAAAAGCAATATAAAACTTGACTTGAAAAAGTTCAGCATAACAGAAACAGCAAAATGACTCACGTCATTCAAATTAAGTCATATAATAGAGCAACCTACAACACAGCTGTGACACAGTAGAGTTTTCATTCTTGGAAATAGTAAATGGACAATAGGCAAGTGTGAAGTACGATGGAAGCGAGTACGCAAATGGAGAGGCAAAAATGAAAACAACAAAACAAGGACTAAAATACTTCTCTTTTTTAATGATGAAAACCGCTGTACCATTCAGTCCAAACCAAATGACACAATAACCTGGAACTCAAATAGACAACAGAATGACCAACAAGTAACAGGTGTGTGTTTGTGTGTGTGTGTGCGTTTGTTAGTACACCGGCGAGGTGGAGCACTGAGGGAGAGAGCACGCAGCGCCACGCAGAGCATGCGTCACAGCAAGGACGCATAATGATCTCTAAATCCTCTTCTCTTGAAATCTGTCACATGTCTGCAAATAGATGCAATTAAAATGTTCATATAAAATATTTGTTGTGAATTGTGGACAAAATTACAGCATGTCTCTCAAATGAGCACTACAGGATTTGAAAGGATGTTTTTGAGGATTTTGGCGTGGCTGTCCTTGCCTATTATTCTTTAATAACCATTTCCCAGAATGCAACACCTTGGCAAGATCCTGTGACATCACAAATTCATAATATATTTAACAGTGGAATTCAACCGGGAGTTTGTAACAATCTAAAACAAAACATTAAAATAGCAGCAGTGAAAATATTGGAACAATGGACACTACTCCAATTCCTGAACTTTTTCTAATCATACTATTCTTCCCTCTGTTGGCCTACTACACAGTATCGTTCAATAAAGCTGTGTTTTTCTCAAAATGGTAGACTTGTATGAATAAAGGCTCACAGGCAGATTGGTGTACCAGCACATTTTAAGCAGATGTACATTGCTTATTTAACTTATCCATTAGGATAAGTTCTTCGGGGTACTTTCACATTCTGGCACAATTACTCTAACGCCCTCTCTCCCTCACTTTATCACGTTTTCGTTCATTATTGCCCGCACCTGTTTTCCCTCATCACAGACCCTATTTCAGGTCCTGCTTCCCCATTGTATCCTGTTGGTCTTTGTTTTGGTTCCACCTATATGTTACGTTGTTTTGTTTGTTCCTGCCATGTCCTTTAGTTTCTGTTTTGTCTTGCTTTAGTTTCTTTATTAAATGTCTTGCCTCCGTACTGCACCAAATTTTCTCACCAAATGTAATGATCTGGACTGGACCCACCAGTAGCCAAACGCTGTCCAATTCTCCCGAGGCCCCACCACGCTAAATGTGCATCGCCGTTCAACGCACAAAATGGCACAAATCAGCTTAAAATAACTTTTATAGGATTTGGGCGGGCAATTCTGCTACTGTCAGTGATTTTAATGTAGACCCAATCACAATATATTTCACCACAAAGCATTGTGATTTGTAGTACTGTATATGTTTTTTACAATACAGTACAGTACTGTTCATATTCAGGTAAAATACTGTGACGTTCACAGAAACCCAAAGGCTCCTTTGTCATTATTCAAAATTGGTTCCACATACATATAACACTGTGTGGATGCATTTATGGGATATGGATACTGCACTAGTGAATTAAAACTTCAGTTTTCATTATTACGAGTTTTCCTGGGCCGAAAACATGTAAGTACCACTAGCTTGCAATATGAGTTAATGTCTGGCTGGTTCCTGAGAAAAAGGAAAAAGTAGTTAAAACACAAGTTATCCTAAACTTCAGAAACAAGCATGAGTTAAAATTGTGCTTATGCTATGATGTCAACATTCAAACTAATTTGAATTTGATCTAAAAAATATTGTTTGTAATCTAAAACTATGAACTGGTTAGTTCGAATGCGGAATTCTGATTGGCTTTAAGCTGTGGCATAATGAGAACATATACAGTACCACGGGTATGACTTCACTTCAGTTCCATATAAATGTAAAAGTGATTGAACGAACAACTGAAACAAAAAAAGCATTCAGTCATAAATAAAACATATAAATATACAGAAAATATATTTTCTACCAGTGTTTGCTTATGTTTATTGGCAACTGTTGTCTAAACAGGATAAACTCCTCCATAAATGTTGGCATTTATTACTTTCTAAATGTAGAGTTTCAGTAGCCTTTTACATCTTGATTAAGTGTCCTGTATATCTGTCCCGAAGACATCCAACTGCCCCAGTACATCAGGAATTAATGTGCATTCCAGAACTCATTATAGCCAATCAGCAACAAGTATTAAACTATATTGTGTTAAAAAAGCTTATTAATTAGCCAATTCATTGGAAAGTACACATAAAATGATAAAGTATGTTAGCTAATTATGGTTTAGAATTGCAGTGTAAACATACACAATATCTTATTTTGTGTTATTGTGAAAATATTGATGGATTGTAAATGTGTTGAAGTTATTGTTCATGGTCAATCAGCTATTTATTATGTAACCCTAGAATGTTTTGCAGCTTGTACTCTGTAGTGTGTAAGTATAGTGCCAAAATTCAAACTAGATAATTATTAAACATCCATCTTAAAAGCACAGAGCTTAGCCAAAAAACCTAGTATATACATAGTGCCAGTAACTTATGATCACTTGGAGTTAAAATACTCTGCAAATGCTGTACATTTATACTGTAATATTTTCCTGAAGTGCTTGTTCGCTACTGTTCGTTTGCTACAGAGATTTCTCAAAGATTTACTGCTACTCTAAGCAGGTTTTAATGTATCCTTCCCAAATATCACAGAGGGGAGTTTCTGATAACCCACTTGGTCCTTAATGCTTCAACAAATCACACAACCTTGCAGTGACATTGACATTTGTATGAGAGGCAATGTATGCTGATTTTACAACAGAATGTGGCAGTACTAAATAGATTATACAAGGATATTTCAGATCATTGTCTCACTGCTCTCACTCTTACTGAGTTAGTCATCAGACATGCTGTTCTGTCAAAGGCAACCAGCTAGTGAACTGGAAAACATTAATGCAACATGAGATGTAGGAGGTTTGTGTTAGGTCACAGGGGTCAGACTGGTATTCTTCCTCTTCCTGAGTTGAGTGATTGGCTGTGGCAACTTTCTGCCTGAACGACCTTAAACATTAATTGGAAAAGGGCTACTGCATGTGTTCAGGTCTTGGATAGCCGGCACAGTGTTGCTTGTCGTCAGGATGTCACACTACCTACATGACAGTCTCGCTTCCCCGTGGGGTACTGTCGTACAGTGATGGTTTTGTTTAGGTTTCCGGATTTAAGTTAATATTTAGCATTTCTGGAGAGTAAAGTGGGATGCTAATTTTATTAAGTTTATTGTAGACATGGTATAACACAGTTTTGTATTGTTATGTAACTATTATTTATCGGTACGATTTCATCAGGATTGTAGTCTCAGAGATTTCTCAGAGATATCTGAGCACTCTTCACTGTATTTTACAATTTTAACAGTTGGCATTATATTGAAATAGCAGGTAATTCTCCCCCTGTTGTTGGTGGGAGATACTATAATGAATTTGTCCTGGTCCTAGGCTGTCTCTTTATTTTTCTTTCTTCCTCTACCTTTCTCTCCCTTTGTCTGTCTCTCTCACTCTTTCTCTACCTCTCTTTTTTTTATTTCTGTTTCTCACACCCACTGGCCAACAGTTTCCTAAATGTGAACAGTATGGAATTGCCTGTACCGATTCACGTACTGTATATAAGGTATGCATTGAATGTCCATGCCAGTTATGTGTTATGGTGCATGTATAAGTTATGTATTGAGAGACTTTTAGTGCTTGTGACATCGACTCAAAAACGTGCATATATGCATGAAATACAGAGTTCGGGTTAGTTAGGTTTAGGGTTAAGGTAAGGGTTGTACTATCGTTATACCATACACATTTCCAATATATGACAGCCCTGCACTGGTTTTCCTTTCTCTTGAGACTTCCTTCCATTGAAGGCATGGCCTTTACAAGCTTCAGGGACAAAAAGTAGAATCTCAGTATCTCAAGGTCAGAGTGGTAAGGAACTGCCATCTGCATAAAGTTGGTGCAACCATGACTCCGATCAAGTGTAAGCCAAACTCTCCATATTGCAGAACTCTCTCCCAGAGCCCATGGAAGCCCAAAATCAATGAACAGCACAGCCAGGCAATAATTGCTTCATTGGGCTGTTAATGAACATGCAAGTAACGCCCTTGCTCTTGTTGTGCTAGGTTGAACTGGTTGGCCTAGAAACGTGATTATACTATGTAAGAGCTCCCCGTTTGATTAGATGCTAGTGAAAGGACGCTTACAAATCCCTTACTACTCCTTCTGTCATGTGCTCCTTAGGTTTCTCCTCAGCAGCTCCTGTACAGAGTGCCTTATGAAGCCCTCATAGCGGCTTGTGGTCAGGGGTTATTGATCTGTTTAGGAGATTGATGTGTCCATCGCCTTCTTAGGATGAGGATTTATGTGATGCTCTGCCAATAGCACTTCATCTCACTAGTGAGAAAGATCAAGGTGTCATGGATGGGTTCTCAGGTCAAACAACTTCATCACAACTCCAAATCTGTTGCCATGCTATTGTATGCTGCACCGTGCTCAGGAGTTCAAGCGCTGTGGATGCAGGTGCCCATCTAGGTGTAACATCCACCTCCCGGTTGGGTCTTTCTACCATATATTTGATCACACCTGTGGAAAATACTAAAGGAGTAGGAAGTCACTGGCACAATTTCTGAAATTATAGACTGAAATGATGTACAAAGACCAGGTCTGTGTTTGTTTAACCCTCTTTTTGTTAGTTGTTCCATTATAGTTAGACTCAGTGAAATGTATTCAGAGTAAGAGATGACATTTCCCCAATACGAGGTAGCTTCTGCTGCAGTGGAGATACTCTTTTTGCTCTCTCACCATCCATGCCTGGAAATAATGCTGATGAGGATATGAGTGGAGACATTCTTGCGCTATGAGCTCTGTGAGATTAATTTAAAGCCAGTTACTTAGTTTTCTTTAACCCCCTCTGAGCCTAGTATCGAGCAGATGGGTGAATGCTGCATATGATCGCGTCTGTCACCTCAGTTTCTGTCCGCATGTTTCGTGTACTCTTAGTAAAATAAAAACATAAGGAATTTCTAGCATGGTTTGTAACCATCCTGTATTATATAATATTGGATTCAATCTTTTAATAACCGTTTGAGTGGAACCAATTCTTTTTGATTATATATTTTATTTTTCATGTATGATTTTTATAGGAAACAATACTATAACACTTGTATTCTTCCTTACAGGAATTTCACAGGATCACATCCTTCAGTTCAAATCCTATAGCATGGTTCCATATCTTGATAGAAAACCCTAATGTATTTTTTGAGTTGGGACAGCACCACACACTGCTGTCTATCTGCAGTAGAGTACACTGGTCCTTTTCCGTAGCCCAGTATCTTTGAATTTACAGAATACTAATGTGAAGGAGCTTCGGCAGTGTGAGGCTGCTTTGTAAGCCTTTTTGTTCAACCAATTTGGAAAAAATGAATTATTAAACAATGTTCCATACCAAGCCTTTTTCAGTCAACCAATGCATATTAGAAAGCACCTGTCTATGTTGGCAAGTGAGCCAATTTTAGAAACATGGATACATTTTCATGAATAAGGTTGAGGGTATGCAGAGCTTAATGACTGCTAAACCCAACCACAGTTTTAGTGTTACTCCACACAGACTTTCATAATGCCAGACCCATTAGACTGGAGGTTAATGGTTCCCCATCTGATTAGATAAAGAGTAACATTTCCTATAAGGAACGTCACTGCCCAGGCAGTTGGGCTGTGTGATAAAAAATGAGGTGGGCAATGGTGCCGAGCAACAAGGGGCCACTCAGGGTTAATGTTTAATGTAATCGTTCTCCCCTGACCCAAGCCCCTATGGAAATCTGGAAGTTAAAATAAGGCCCTCACCTTGTAGGGAAAACATTTCACTGGCCCCTTTCTGGGCAGTAGAGAGAAAATATTCAAGTGTTCCAGTTATTGTAAACAGCCCTATACAACTTGCCATTGGGATAAAATATTGCAGTTTTAAACCAATTTCAGTATCACTTTAAGGGGTTCTGTAATTAAACTGTAAAAATGATTTTTTGAATTGTAATAACTAAGTTGAACTGCACAGAACTGTAATTTTTTTTATTTATCATGTTTGTTACAAATATGCACGTTTTATACATATTTCACAAGTGAATACATTTCCAGCGTTTTTCACTGAGTCTGTTCTCAGAGAAATAGGTGCTTGATGATTTATTAAATATGAATACTAAGAAAATAAATGGGGCTGACAAATATTGCTGCACCATTGATCTCCAGACCTTTAATGCAGATATTTAATTGAACGCAAATCTCTGGGGTTATTCCTATAGTATGGAAAACCGCCTGTGTGCTGCCACTTCATAATGGGGGAGATAGAAATGATTTTGACAGTTAATGTCCGATCTCTAAATGATCTTGCCTTGCTAAAAATTCTGATGTCAAATGTTTAAATTTGCAGTTGTGCTCTTCATTATCTAAAAATTGCATTTTGAATAGATTCTAGGCATATTACTATTGCAGCAACTACATTGGTTTTAAATGATACCTTAGCAACAGATGGCTTTGAATCTACATTTCCTGCAGCTTACAAAGGAGATCCTCCAAGTTATATTTTGGGTCCTTTACTGTTCACCTTTTAGATAAGTAACACCTGTAACACTGTAAGAAACGGTAATTTTTCCATTAATGCTGATGACTTAGTATTCAATGCGGCTGCTCTATCTCTTGCACAAGCATTTATGCACATGCAGGCTGATTCACAATTTCTATATTTTTTTTCTGTTTGCTCAGAGCCGGTTCAGGGGGGCATTGCCATTTAAGACTAGGCTACACCACCCTGTTTATCATAGCAAAACTGTCCTCCTAATGGGGATGGACAAGTTGAAAAATCCTGCCCAACGAACATTTCTCATTGGACCCCCACTCAAAGTAGTCTAGAACTGGGGCCATTGAGGCTAGTGCTAAATACAAATCAAACAAAGTGTATGTTTTCTCTACCTCCCAAAATCTAGGATTTCAGTTCCCATCTGGAAAGATGGAGCCCAACTGTAGGGCAAGTTTCTCAGTTGGACAAATTTGCTGTTCAAAGGACATTCATTTTAAATTGTTTTTAATAGTTATATTAGCCCTGCCCATTTAAACCCTTTGTGTTCCCCTTGGAACTTTGGTGAATCCTCTTCATCTGATGGTAGATTTAAGGGTTTCTTATTCAAAAGCCTTGATTCCCACTGCAGGGAGGGACATGCTCCTACTCACCACTTCATACACATTTATCTTAAATATTTCATGAGCTAAGTTCAAAAGATCGTTCAATGTGTTGCTTTTTCTGATATTAGTGCACAATGTCTGAATTTCAGGGTATAATTCTGATTGCATGGGCTAACAGTTTATGGGTTCAATTGTCTTCCCTAAACATTCTTTTAAAATTTAAGGGGCATTTCACAATAGGTGAATGAGCAAATTTGAATTCTGTAGTAGAAACTACTTCCTCTGTATTGGTTTGTTCATAAATACCACAAGTTCCAAAATTCATAGCAAACATAGATAACTGTATTTGCGTGAGTTAATACATTATACAGTAGAATGTTGGCCATGAATCTCAACAGTTAATTCTACAGGCATGGTTGTCAATAAGCAAGGCTCAAAGCATTTGCCATTATGATGAAAGTAACTAATTAAATGTAAAAATAGAAATGTGTAAATTTTACAGTATATTAATTGTCACAGATCCAAATAGTTGGCTTCTTAGGCTAATAAGCTGTACATTCCCACTGTTTGTTTTGCAAATAGCTAGGCATCAATGAGTAGAATTAAATTGCTTATTTGTCGCTTTGGTCCTGTTTAACTGTTAATACGTTCTTTAATCCGTATTTGAACACATTTCACCAGGCAGGAAAATCCCAATAATATCCAGCCACCACTCTTTCCAATTTGTTGTACAGTAGCCTAATCCAGTTCAAATATTTATAGCTCTGGAAAACCTTAAGAGACAATTGCACCTTTTTCTTTCCTTTCCAAAAAAGTTCAAAAAAGGAAAGTTTTGAGAGAGGAACAGAAGTGTTCAATTTGCAGTGGTCACTTAATTTTAACCATTCTGTTCCTCACTCAAAACCTTCCTTTTCAACTTTTTTGGAAAGGAAAGAAAAAGGTGCAGTGGTCTCTTAATTTTTTCCGGAGCTGTATTGTTCAATACCGCAAGGTAAGATAACTTCCAAAAATGAATACTTCAAATCATGAGGACAATCCTCTGTCTTGATTATTGTAATCATTTTTCTATAGGGTATTTAAAACTTAAATTGGGGGGAGGGGGCTGATCCAGACTACCACGGGACCATGTTTGACAGTGCCCGCAGAGAGGATGGGAGGGACTATGGCAGAGCGGGAAGTAATGGCTTGATGAGTTGTAGTCTTTTAGAAAGAGGAACATTTAGAGATATCACATAAATGCATCTAATGGCTCTATCAATCAAGGATAACTGCAACTACGTATAAACATTATATAAAATATAAAATTTACTTGTAGCATAATCATAACAACATGGAGTCTTAGCAAAATCAAACTAAACATTAATGCATTAATGTTTCAGATCTCGCACACCCTTCAATTCACACAGTGACGTAATAATGTGGGCTTTTTGGTGCACGAAAAACCAACATCGCTCCTGGCCAATTATATTTGAGACATATCTCACTGCCTTAGAAATCTCTTAGACATGATGAATGTCCCAGGATAAAATGCTCCTTTAAACATCAATAGATTTCATTTTTCACTATCATGATATTATTAGGATATTCATTTTGAGTCACTTATATTGATATGAACCGGAATCTACATGGTTTTGAATCCAGCCAACTTCTAGTTAACTCAAACTTCTAATCTCCAAATGTTTGGTCAGTAATCATACAACTACTACCAACAAAAACATTATGTAAATAAAATAAAGGTAATACTACGTACATGTAAAACATCTTTGCTTTTAGGAAAAGTTAAATGTAAAGATAGAATCTTGCCATCCATGGATGACGTACAAACAAATATAAACATGACACATTTTTATTGAGTTTAATAAATAATTGTATTTAGGTATACATGTAGTTAGGTTCACAAAGGTACAGATGAGATTGATGTGACATAGAGTCTGGTTTATATTGAAGCTTTGCCACCCAATATATGAGTAAGCTAGGGCATTACTTGTTGACGTACAGTGCCCTCCATAAGTATTGGGACACTAAAATCAAAACCGATTATTTTGCTGCACAGTCAAGGCATATAAAAATACAAATAAAAGATGAGGCAGAGGTACAGAATGTCGCCTTCTGTTTTTGTCTGTTTTAACAAAATATTTACCAACTAATAACAACAGCACTGTCAGAGTTCCATCCCCCCCATTTTATGTAAGCAGAATATATACCACAGAATATTTCACTTAAATATTGTTTATTGTAAAATTAAAAAAATTATCTGTTATAACTTGTTTTTAGTTCAATGTTCACAATATTTATTCACCTAGAAATTATTTGCGTTGCATACCAAAGCGCAAATTAACTAAAACTTGACCGCCGCCTGTTGTCAAGAAGGAAAGCCCTCCCTCCATTAATGTGACTAGAGATGAGATCATCAGACAGCAGACACCATGATCACATTGATCACCAGTGAAATCCCCTGACATTTACTGGTTGCTGAACTTCTACACATTTCCCTCCCTCCCATTTTTGTTAAAAGAACAAGCCCTAAATATTGTAGGGAGTCATTATTCCATCTAAATAATTATGAATTACATTCAAATATATTTAGTTTACTACAGCTTTTATAAGCTGGTGAAAAAAGTTGAATTAAAACAAAAAAATTTGATGGGCATTCTGTAGACATTTGGTTTCTCTTGTCAATTTCCATAGTCCTAGACTGTTTGGCTTAGGACTTATTGACAAGAGTGAACAAATATCCACCAAATGTCCATTATAATACTGATTTTATCACTGAGTTGGGTACAGTAGGTTTCAATGTACATTTTTGATAGTAAGTACCACTAAAAAAAAGCCATGTTCACCCTCCGTAACTTTACAGACAGCCAAACTAGCCAGTTTTGTTTTTAGAAGACAGAGACACCTGCTCCAGCCTGATTTTTTGTATTAGCAAGCTGTGCCAGCACATTATGTCTATAACTGACAGGTCCCTGAACAGCTACTAGCCCAAGGGCATATGACTGTTAAAGATTACTACAGAATAATTAGTCACACAAACACATACACTTTTACACTCATCACATACTGTATACTGCTGATTATCATCTATTGTGATGCCTTGTCACCTTACCCCTAATTACAGTACCTCACAAAAGTGAGTACACCCCTCACATTTTTGCAAGTATTTGATTATATCTTTTCATGTGAAAACACAGAAGAAATGACACTTTGCTACAATGTTAAATAGTGAGTTTACAGCTTGTATAACAGTGTACATTTACTGTCCCTTCAAAATAACACAACACACAGCCATTAATGTCTAAACCACTGGCAACAAAAGTGAGTACACCCCTAAGTGAAAATGTCCAAATTGGGCCCAAAGTGTCAATATATTGTGTGGCCACCATAATTTTCCAGCATGAGTTCACCCAGAGCTTCACAGGTTTCCACTGGAGTCCTCTTCCACTACTCCATGACGACATCACGGAGCTGGTGGATGTTAGAGACCTTGCGCTTCTCCACCTTCAGTTTAAAGATGCCTCACAGATGCTCAATAGGTTTAGGTCTGGAGACATGCTTGGCCAGTCCATCACCTTTACCCTCAGCTTCTTTAGCAATGCAATGGTCATCTTGGAGGTGTGTTTGGGGTTGTTATCATGTTGGAATACTGCCCTGCGGCCCAGTCTCCAAAGGGAGGGGATCATGCTCTGCTTCAGTATTCAGTAGTCACAGTACAGTTCATGGTTCCCTTAATGAACTGTAGCTCCCCAGTGCCGGCAGAACTCATGCAGCCCCAGACCATGACACTCCCACCACCATGCTTGACTGTAGGCAAGACACACTTGTCTTTGTATTCCTCATCTGGTTGCCGCCACAAACACTTGATACCATCTGAACCAAATAATTTTATCTTGCTCTCATCATGATCATGGTTCCAGTAATCAGTGGCGTTTTTATATATAAGAAAATGGTGGGGCACAAACCATTTCAAAATATAGGATACATACATGTAAAGCTACAAAACACCTTCTTACTACTGATTTTATTTAACCCATCAACAAACAGCGTGGCTCCACAAAACACTTTTAACGACAGCGCGGCTTGCTTCTACCATGTGTTGTAGTTCACATACTGGTGAGAGAGAGAGAGACCTTCTTGTGTAATTGCTTTCCTTCTCTCTAACACACATGTAAAATTACCACTGTCACATTTACAAACCTAAATTAGGAATGCAACCAAGCTCAGAACTGTTAGAAATCGGCAGTTTCGTATAATGGTGAAATAATGTAGAACTTTGCTCAAGTTTGCAGCACAGATGTCATTCGGTGAACGTTCCATTATCTTCTCATTGTAATGTTAGTTGCCAGCTAACCTATACATTAAGGGTATTTCTACATAGCAAAGATCAGGTTTCCAAGACAGTAACCCCCACGCCAAATGGTCAATGTGAACATTCATGGGGTTATCAGAGCGATAATCTAAACAGAGATGTTTCTGTTGTTCTCATTATCTAGACACAATCACTTCCAATGAAACGTACATATTGTAATTGTTAATACTCAGATTCCACAGAACCAGCAATGAGCTCAACACCACTGAAGGCCACAACGAAGCAGAAAGACAACTTTTTAGGGATACAGATCCATTCTATGACAACAACCTTAATAGATAAGCATGGACACACTGACACTCGTCACCAACTATATCAATCGATCCAGCACAATAATATGACCAATGCACGGACCAGCACCACAAAGGCAGGATGATAAAATATGCTTTCGCTCACTAAGGCTGAGGGCTCACTTGAAGAGAAAGGTGGCACGGCGATTCTTCTTTGGGCAAACATTTTGATGACTTTGGGAATTTAGTCATGTAGCTGCTGAATCTGCTGGCTTTCGATTAACAACATGGCCAATGCGTTGAGTTGCAGCTGTGCCATGGTATTGCAAGTGAAGGTTTTTACCCTCTTCAAGGTTGAAAAGTTCCTCTCTGACTCGGATGTCGTCATGTTGTTAAGATAATTTTCAGCAGAGTGACGGCCTCAGTAAAAGCCTCCTCTAGGTTGTTCTCATGGGTGGATCTTAACAGAGACAGGGCCGTCTTACCAGTGTGAAGCTCAGTGTGGCAGTACAGAGTGGTCAGCTCAGACTTCAACTTTTCCTAGTTTCCTAGAGGCCATAGTTTCACCGCAGTCAAGCTCACTTGTAGGGAATGACAGGACAAATTGTGGGAAGAGCGAGCTGTCAACCTGCTTGGCAGCGATCAGGTGGTCACTTTGTGAAAACCTTTGCTCCACCTGGGAGATGACTGTGTCGCATGCCTCCTTAATTACCGGCACTGTGTTGGTTACTCGTCGGCCTGGCTCGTCTTTTCCATCATGAATGGTGGCAGCCCATTCATCAGTTTGCTTCCACATATTCTGGACATTCTCCTTGAAACAGGTGAGCGCACTGCTAATCCCAGATACACCAATGCTCTGTTTTTGCAGAGTGTTGTATAACACATCAACTTCTGGCATAAGGAAGAAAAACATTTCCAGCAGCTGCAGAAAGGCTCGGTCAAGTTTTTTTGACATCCCATCCTGGTTGTGTGCGTATGTCCTCCATACACAGGAGCAGCGCAGCGCGGTTTTCCCAAACTGCATTGACAGTTATACTTTTAAAGTTCCATCGTAAGTGAACGTGTCTCTGTGTTGCCTCAGCAAGTGCCGCAACACGTTTTGGAACGCAAGAGAAAAAGGTGGCAGTTCTGCAGAAAAACACCTTCAGGATGCTCATCCTTGCTGAACAAAGTTGCTGCAAGGTCAGGTTCAGCTGGTGAGCATAGCAGTGAACAAACTGTGAATGCGGGTATGTCTCTTTCATTAGCGTCTGTACCCCTCGGGCGTTTCCACTCATTGCAGCAGCACCATCATAAGTCTGAGCGATCAGCTTTTCTACCAGCTTCAGTGGTTCCAGCACACCCTTGATGCTATTAGAGAGGCCGAGTCCAGTTTTATCTTTGACTTCCACAAACTCCAAAAACCTCTCTGTCACTGTATTGTCAGGCAACATGTATCGCAACACAACCACCATTTGTGATTTACAGGAGACTTCAGTTGTCTCATCTGCCTGTATGGCAATAAATGATGTCTCGTCCACTTGCTTGGCTATCTCCTCCCTGTACACTTCATACATACAGTCTAACAGTTCGTTTTGTATAGTGCTAGATGTCCCTTTGAAGATGGGCTGAGCGTCATAATGCCTCTGATGTCTCGAATCGCCCTCACACAGTCTCGAAAATGCATCTGAATATTCCAGGATTCAGGGAGTCCACCGACTTGTCGTGCCCCCACAGTGCGGTTTCACATTTTCCACAGTTTAATACATGTTATGATCCAACTGAGAATGTAACTGTTTTCCTCCACCAGTTTTTATGCTGCTCAATGGAGCGACTGTATGCACTGTCAACTTGGGCTGCAACATTTACCCTTCTGAGTAAGCCCAATTTCACAGCATTGTCCAGATGAATCCCGCTGCTCTCATGTTTTGCAATCCTCTCAGAAAGATGTTTCAAATCGTTGTAACCCGTCCTCGACCAAGTACCATCTCCACCAAATAGCAGACATGGAAAACAGAAGAGTGCCTTCTTTTGTATGCTAACCGTTAGCCACTTTTTCTTCAAAAAACACTCTTCATTAAACCTGCGGTTACTTTAAAAACATAAAGGCACATATGAATCCCTATGTCACATTTTAGTAATTTGTTACAAAATATATATATACATTGCATGGCTGATGGGCACCAACCTTTACTTCAGGTTTCTCCTCCAAACTAAGGGTTTCAAATCGGTGCTCGAGTATGAAATCCACTTTATTTATTTTCTCAAGTTATCTGGCGTTTGTGAAGCTAAAAAGCTAGCTAAGACAATCTACCCTCCTCACTCTTCTTGCCGACTAATGTTGGCGCCAGACAGAAAGACAGGAAATCAGGTCTGAAATACGAAAAGACGCTGTAGTGGGGCTACCGGCCGGCAGCCCCACTTGGCATCAGATTTGTGTGATCTACATTGATCACACTAACATTCTGAGCATGCGTATTAATATTTTCACATGTACAATGTATATTGTATTGTGAGAGAAGGTCTAGCCCCACATTCACGCTTAGTCTATGGCCTACTACTGCAAACTCGAATCAGCAGAACGCAGTCTGAAGCAACAAGGTAGGGACCAATGAACATGAAATAAAATCCTAACAGAAATTATATGCAATTTAGGAAGATGCTATATTCATATATAAAAAGTTAGAAAGAAGTAATCTTCGAAAAATATATATAACATAATTTTGTTGCAGTTCTTTCAGTTGACAACAGGTGGGGCTGCCACTAATGACCAGTCACCCCTGCCAGTAATGTCCTTAGTCTGCTTGTATTTAGCAAATTTTTTGCGGTCTTTCTTGTGCATCATCTTTAGAAGAGGCTTTCTTCTGGGATGACATGCAGACCAATTAGATGCAGTGTGCGGCGTATGGTCTGAGCACTGACCCCCCACCCCTTCAACCTCTGCAGCAATGCTGGCAGCACTTATACGTCTATTTCCCAAAGAGAACCTCTGGATATGACACATGGCGAGGCCTGTTCTGAGTGGATCCTGTCCTGTTAAACCGCTGTATGGTCTTGGCCACCGTGCTGCAGCTCAGTTTCAGGGTCTTGGCAATCTTCTTATAGCCTAGGCCATCTTTATGTAGGGAAACAATTATTATTTTCAGATCCTCAGAGAGTTCTTTGCCATGAGGTGCCATGTTGAACATCCAGTGACCCGTATGAGGGAGTGTGAGAGCGATGACACCAAATTTAACACACCTGCTCTTCATTCACACCTGAGACCTTGTAACACTAACGAGTCACATGACACCAGGGAGGGAAAATGGCTAATTGGGCCCAATTTGGACATTTTCACTTAGAGGTGTACCCACTTTTGTTGCTAGCGGATTAGACGTTAATGGCTGTGTGTTGATTTATTTTGAGGGTAGAGCACATTTACACTGTTATACAAGCTGTACACTCACTACTTGTAGCAAAGTGTCATTTCTTCAGTGTTGTCACATGAAAAGATATACTGAAATATTTACAAAAATGTGAGAGGTGTACTCACTTTTGGGAGATACTGTATATGTACATAAACTGCTACTACCTAGTAATTATGTTGTCTTGCATTGTTACGTACTGTATATAGCTATGCTATTATCAGTCATTATGTACATCTTTCTGGTGTAAAATAATTCTCTATTTTTACACATTTTTCTTTTTTATTCAAATATCTTAGTTTCTAAGGATTACCTTTGCCCTTGGCAAATGCACATGGCATTCCACCAACAACGTAGTTGCTGTGCTTATTGTTCAGTAGCATATCTGCTCTCTTATTGATTATATTTGTCTAACCTGATCTCACTTTCTCCTACCTGTCTTCTGTTTTGAGTACATGCACAGTATTTCCATTGTTAGAGCATTTACATAAATAGTTTGACAACATCAAGGTTTATAAAAGCTATAACTAAAAGACAATTGGGATTTGTCCTTAATCGTCTAACTTTCTATACACAACACTAAAACAAAATAGTATAAAACCTAAATAGATATTTTTATCAAACAGAAACTATTAACAACATACTCTGTTAACAAATAAATTAAGTCTGATCATTGAAACTAAACAGAATTTATTTTTAAAATCCAAGATAATCATGGTAGACTTGCTGCAAGCCCATTGCGGTAACTTTTTCTTTCACAGATTGCTGCAGAAGTTTTTACTGTAACAAGGCTGGAAGGGAGGACTGCAACGCTATCTCTACCCCTCTCTCACCCTTTTCCCTCTCCCCTTATCCTGTGATGTATTAGAAGCTGCACCCATAGATGGGCATGGATTGGGAGGAATTAGGTCATGAAGAAGCATACTGCAGAGGGGATAGTGTGGTGCAGACGTGTGCAGGAGAGAGCCCATGTTGTCATCCACGGTTGTAATGAAATATGGAGAGGGACACGTTCACCTAAAGAGTGCCTATCATACATCAACCAAGGAAATGGGGAGGGAGAGAAAACATGCCAAGGGCATTGCCTGCCGCTGGAGTTTGAATGTCCGCGTGAGTGTGTGCAGTGCAGCAGCTCTCGTATGCATAGATATTCTGCTCACGTTTACGACTTTCTGCTGTAGAAATGCTGAGGTGCGAGAGTGATGACGGGAAAGCGGGTGTTGAGGGGAACAGCTGTTTCTAATTATAGGCTCCAAGGAAAGTGTTCATTCCCAATGAGGCACAAAGCTGCAACAGCCCCTTTCCCTCTCCTTTTCTGTGTTCCCAGTTTATGATCTATGTCATCGCGGTGTCAACAACGGTTTATGTTACTCACTATCAGTTCTTGTGCATTTCTAATCACCCTATCAGTTATTTATTCGTTGTATATTACTAGGCATGTATCTGTAACCTCTATAGTACTAGGCATGTATATGTAACCTGTATAGTATTAGCCAAGTATCTGTAATATGTATAGTATTAGGCATGTATATGTAACCTGTGTAGTATTAGGCAAGTATTTATAATCTGTATAGTACTAGGCATGTATATGTAACCTGTATAGTATTAGGCAAGTATCTGTAATCTGTATAGTACTAGGCATGTATATGTAACCTGTGTAGTATTAGGCAAGTATTTGTAATCTGTATAGTACTAGGCATGTATATGTAACCTGTATAGTATTAGGCAAGTATA